>NW_010296137.1:59462-73665 GCF_000700745.2 Antrostomus carolinensis
ATGCTCTGGACCTTGTTTCCTTTTCTGTAGCTGAAATTCTTGTGTTACTGTTAGTAAAAGGGTCAATAATTTTCCGATTTAACTTTTTCAGCTTACCAGAATTTAGATAATTATTTATTTACATATTTGTTTATTTATTCATTTGCAGAGCTCACTTTGGTGGAACTGTAGGTGGGAAAGGAGACCTTGACCAGAAACACAATTTTTGGTTTATGGCAGCATCAGAACTATCAGGACTGCTGGGCTGTGGGAAGCTCATGGCCCTTCCTCAGTGTTTTAAATCCTGGGAGAGGATTGTAACTGTGGGCTTGGATGTCTCTTGGTCTCATCTCTTAGTCCTTTTCCACTTTGTAGAAATGTTTAAATACTGGAATGGAGGAGGAGAGGGAGACTGAGTAGTGGGTAGCGTGTTCTTCTGGGATGTAATTTAAGTTCAGGTCTCTGCTTCAGTGAATATCTGGAAGCTTTTGAAAGCCTTGGTTACATCTTGATATGACAGGAAATTTTTCAAAACCTTGAAAAGCTTCCTGTGTTGAAAAATTATTTCCCTCCAGCTTTAGTTACTACATTGGTTTGCCATTCTATAGGCTGGCTTGCTTTTCTGTTGGACACATCATGCATGATATAATGGTTTTGGCATTGTTATGATGTGTGAAATAATCTCAACAAAGGGAGAATGTGCTTAAAATGAGGATTTTTTTAAAATACATATTTATGTGTATAGGTCTAAAAATAAAAATGAGCTTATTTCCTTGTAAATTGAATCCTTGTTGCATTGCACCCTCATTCTCATGCTATGTGGCAGAGGCATGGATCAGCCAAGGTGACACTGGATTCTCATGGACCTTCCTCACCTTCATGGTGTTAAACCGAAGGCAAACATCAGGCACAGAGGTTTGGGTGGAGATTAGGCAAGACAGTTTTTGTACTCTGTGTGTACCCATGGCTGCATGAGGGCTCTGAATGAAGATGGCATCTCTTGTTTGCCTCTCTGGACAAATCAGACATGACCTGACTCCAATGGAGAGTTGCACATTGTAGCCCTTCAGGTATATAGCATCCATTGGAAACTACTGTGATTTCAGTGCTGACGAACTGCAACACAGGGTAATGCTGGTGTTTCCATCTCTATAAATGAAGTTTATGTAACAGGCTTTGACTTCTACAGTCTGCAGTGATGTAGAAAACTAATTAGAAAGGACTTAGCATTTTTTTAAAAATAATATATCTATTTTTAAATATGTATATACAGTAACAACATTGCTATTTTCAGCTGCTTCTGTGTAACTCTTGTTATGTAGAGACACACTTTCTGTTGGAAGGTGAGCATGTACCTGTTGTGGCATCAACTAAATGGACAGTTTCAGAATAAAATGGACAGGGGTTACGTTGTCAAGTGGGAGCTGGATCTACAAGTGAATTCTCTGTTCTGTAAGCCAGGTTATCTGGAAGACTTGAGGGGTACATGCATGTATCTCATCAGTTCGGTTTCTGGTTTGTCCACCTGCAGGAACTCCTGCCATATGAGGCACCTCCTTGATTCCTGATCTAAATTCTGCCAAGAGCAATTTTTTGTCCTGCGGTAATCCAGGATACTGTTTTTCCAAGCACACGGGTTCTCTCATGCTGATTCTACTCTTACAGCAGAGCCTTTTAGGACTCTTTGTACCAAATTAGGATGTTTAGGACCCCTACAGAAGTTATGGCCCCATGGAGTGTGGTGTCCTGCATTCTGTATGAGCGAACACAGCATGGATCGGTGCTGGAGATGCACATGTTCTTGCATAGCTTTTTCTCCTTGTTGACCAGGCAGTTTAGTTCAGAGAAGCATGTGATTTTCCTTTCTCAGAAGTGGTATTTCTGTTAAAAGGATTATACTTTCCATTGAAAAGTGCAAACTCATCTGGGTTTTTACAGCTTATTTGCAAGGTCCTTGGAGTCCTGTGCTAGCTTTTTGAACTGTAGGTTTGCTGTGACTTTTTTTCCTAGATAAGAATGCAAACACCTATCTAACAAAACACAATTCCTGAAAAAATCCTGCGATAATATGTCAAGAAAGAACTAAACATTGAGTGAGGCACTAGATTTCAGTTTCAAGTTTATTAAACTTTATTCACAGCAGAGAATAAAATCAGGTGCTTGTAGAATAGGTTGTATTCAACCCTGTATTTGTGATTGTATAATTCAGGGTAAAGTAATTCCTTTATGGCTAAGCCTTTTGACAATTGCTGTAAAACATGAAGTGCCTGGCAGTTTAAAAGGAGTGGATTTTAAGACAGGAAAGCTACAGGAAAAAAAACAAACCAAAAATCATTCCAATTGCCAACAACACTCTCTAAACAGAAAGCATAGGAGGCATGAACTTCTAATCAAAATTTCAATTTCTAATGAATTGCCACATAGATTAGAGTGCCTTACTGCATAAACATTACAGGGATATATCGCGTCTAACTAGCGGGGTGTTGATATATCTACCAGTCAACGATGCAACACATTGAGTAACAGTGAAAAATACTTTCACTTTCTTGGTGTTGACCAGTTTAAAACTGTCCCCACAGTAGGATTTCATTACATTGACTGCTTGGATTGGCACTTGTATTAGATTCAATGGGATTAGCTAAAAGTCAGAAGAAATGCTAGTGACTATTTTCTTTGTGTGGCTTTTTTTTTAATTTCCCCCCCTTTGGAGCTCCAGCAAATGCAAGCATGTCTTCCTCAATTAGGCAAGCCTGAAAGCTACAGAGTGCACAGGCTCTTGAATGTGCTGTAATTTATGTTTATCAATTCAGTGCACAGAGTTTTTTTGACGTGTGCTTCCTGCCTGATTTTCTAACAATCCTTTATTTTTCGCAGGTGGCCGTGATAAACGAGGTGGTCCTGTCTTGACCTTCCCAGCCCGCAGCAATCATGACAGAATAAGGCAGGAAGACCTTCGGAAACTTGTGACTTATTTGGCCAGCGTGCCAAGGTAAAGCTAGAAAGAAAACACTTCAAAGCTTAGGGTGTATGGGTGGGTGGGGAACTTGTTCTTGGCAGTTGCTGATTTCCAAGTATTAACATTTAGTACCTTTAGTTCTTGGGACAGAGAAACAAAAGTGTTGCCTTCCTCCTCCTGTGTATGCTCTGATGGTTTTTATTGCACACACAGCAATGCAGGAGCCCCAGAGTGGAGGCGGTGCAAGCAAACCTGGGCTTCAGGCTTGTGACAGCAGTGGGGAGCAGCTGTCATTCCTGGTGTTTCTGTGTGGCTTTTCTAGGGAAGTGGAAGGAGAGGAGAGTGCTTAGAGGTCTGCAGTTAAATATAGCAAGCTGGAGAGAGACCACTGTCTGCTGTTGCTTTCTAATACTTTGTGGGAGGTTCAGGAGAGCTGGGGTAGGGGACTGTAGTTCCTGGGAAAAAGAGCCTGCTCTATGCAAGGAGGCAGACCTTCCTGCTCCAGTACTTCCTAGAGCTTTCTGCGGGCTTGGAAAGGAACATGGGTGGACTAAGGGGGAAGTTTTCAAAGAAAGGCATTCTCAATGGTTCTATATGTAAACCAGCACCTTTCCCTGCCTTAGTCCCCATGTCCCGCCTCCAACATGCAGGTCCCCATCCCTTTCCCAGGGATGCTGGAGGAAAGGTCTGTTGCCAGTGCATATTTATCTTTGCAAGCTTTGGGAGACAGTTAATAGGGCTCAGTGCCCAGCTAGGTATTTCTGAGCCAATGTTTAATGCCTCAGAGAGTACGAGGCTATGTTACACCCTCATCCAACTTCCTTTCCCTGTTTTCAAGCTTGCCAAATATCCTTACCCGATAACCACTGCACCAGTTATTGAGGTGAAGGTTATCCCAGGGTAAGTGAGGGGCTGAGAAGGGATGTTCAGGGTTACAATAACACACCCTATGCCACCCAGGAGCTCCTTTTTAAATCCAGGGTATGCTCTGTTAAACGGTGCTTATATTTTTGCAAAGACTGTGAAGTTAACACCTGAAGGGCAGAGGGGTTGGCTGCATCTGGAAGTCAAGAGGTAAGAGTCTTGTAAACGCACTCAGTTCCTTAAACGTGTGATACACAGAGAACAAAGGTTCCGTGTTTGGTATGGAAGAGCATTGAGGGCTGTTTGGAGGGCAGACGCAGCCATGTGTGCCAGATCTGCCAGCACTTGTTACCTGGACTTCACAAGTCCTCTGGTGATGCATTTTTTGCTGTGTTACACTTTTGCTCATCAAGGTTTTACCAACAATCTGAATTGGTTTGCTTTTCTCCCCACCCCCTCTCCTTTTTTCCTCTAGTCAGCTATATTTTCAACCATATTGTGAGAGAGATTACTGATATGCTGAGGGGTGGGAGAGCAGTAGGTCACTCCCTGGGAGTGCATGTCCCAGGGCTCAGCAATCCCCCTCCAGCTGCTGCAGTAATGAAACTGCTCCCTTACATCTTATCATTTCGTTTGCGTGTTGCAAGTAGGAAGATATGACATTGCTTGGGGTTGCAAGCAATAGCACAGCAAAAATTATCTTCTAATATATCAACCTTTTCTATTAATTGTTCCTCCCTCATGGAGGTGGCAGTAGTAGCAAGATACATCCCTTCTGTTCCCCACTCTCACACAATTAAATCGATTAGCTTAGTCTTTGATGCTGCTTTTGATTGTCTCATTCTGAAGCAATCCAGCAATGGTTTTTCTCTGGTGATGCAGAAGCTGGAGAAGAGATGCATGCTGAAGGAGCTAATATAAGACCCAGCTGCTTGGCTCTCTAGAAACACTAAAAAAAACAGCAAAGCCTTGTTCTGCCCTGATGTTTGAAGCCTTTGAAGGCCATCTCTCTAGTTATATCATAGAACATTCCTTCCTCTGTGGTACAACCTCTCATCATGAAAATGTGCCTGGCAGTGAGGGGCTGGCTGCTCATGGAGCATTTTCACCAGTTTCCCAAGGATCATTGCAGCTTGGTTCTGTGGCGACATTAACCAGAGTACTGTCTCCTGTTTAGAATTACACAGTGAGAGGTGTGGAGCAGAAAGCAGCAAGAGTGATCAGAGGTCTAAAAAAGTGGCCTGTCAAGGAAGAATTAAAAAAGTAGAGTTTGCTCAGCCTAGAGAACAGAAGAGATTGAGAAGGGTCATTGAAAGCACATTGTGATGCTGCAAAAGGAAAGAGTTCATAGGGCTAGGACAAGAAACAAAAGTGTTACACCAGAGCAAGGGAAGCTTAGGCTGGACTTGCAGAAATGATTTCTAATGGATTCCTATTAGCACTAGGATAAGTCATCGAATTTCTTCTTAAATTCCTCCATAACTCTATAGGCAAATCTCTGGCACACGGGTATAAATGTTAGGGAAAGGGAATGATGAATCAGGAGGAGATTTCTTTAGGTTCCTGCTAGTTGTGTTTTGCCTCGTGCTGCAGCTGTGAACTCACTGCTGTAGGAGGGAAACGTGACCACAAATTTTGTGGGTTTGGCACGTGGGATTGTGTAACCTGTGCGATGTGAGAAAACACAAAACTAATTTTCCCTAAACATTTTGTTCACTTTAACAAGGGCAACCAGCAGAGCTTTCAAACTTATTTACTTTTTGTAAACAAATATATGGAAGGAACACTTTGAATTCATATCATTGGCTTCCAGCAAGATGAGTGCTGTAATGAATAACTGCATCAGCCATCCACCAAAATAAAGAGTATCATTAGCAGTGACTCTGAACAGGATGTCGGGAGAAACTGCTCTGATGTTCAGCATGCTGAAAGGGGGGGAGTTTTCTGTGCTAGTTGAAAAACTAGAAATTCTTTAGGAAAAAAAATAGACTGTAATTTATCATATTGACACCAGTATAATAATTCTTTCTTTATTCCTGGTGTAATGGCTTCTGAGTGAGACAGATTGCTATCCACGTTGATACTATCTGTCACTTAACCCTTGTTTTATATCTTAATGGAGGGGGGCAGAGGTGGCGCATTGCTGGGAGCTTTGAGCAGGTATGGGATTGGTGATGAAATACGATGATAGATGAGGGTAAGTGAAACCAAGATCTTGCTAGCAGGTTTCAAAGTTTCTGATTCAGCTTTCCTCAATTCCTTCTTCAAAACCAGAATAATAATGTGGGTTTTCTGAAAGCAGCAATGTGTGTCTGAGTTAGAGCAGAATAGTGAGTGCTTTCATGCAGCTGGGAGTCACGGTCAGGTAGATGTCTGCAGTCAGTGGGGTTCCCTGCATGGCTGAGGGTTACTGCCTGGGGGTTAAGACTTCAGATATAGGAACGTGGTTTGTTCATATCCCAAAATGCTAACCTTGCAGTCCATAGTATCTGGGGTTACTTGGGGGTCCTGGAAGGTTCAAAAGCCTTATTCTGCAATCTTAGGTACTAGAGGGAATATCACAAGGTCCTTTTCTCCAGACAGTTCCACTATAATTAGTTACTAAGAAACAAAGATGCTGTTCATTAGAGAAGTAAAGGTAATTGCCATGGATGGCAAGTTTCTACCACTCTGCCATTTTCTGTTTGTTTTGCATTTGCACTGATGCTTTCTGGATAGGGGAAGCTGTATTTCTCGTGAATCAAAATAGCTCCTATTTACATGCAAATTGAAATGGGATGCGATGTTCAGAAATTTGGAGGGCGTGACTGAATCTAGGATAACATGGTGTTTATGGTGGGGGGAGCTGAGGGGGAATTTTCTGACCTCACTGAGGATTTTATTTTTTAACACCACTGCAGTGCCATCTATTCCGGTAGGCTGAGTTTTGATTTATATGTGTGTAAATTAAACTAGCACCAGGCCAATCTCCCCTGCGAGCCCTTTGGAATTAAGAATTAAGTTATGCGTAGGCTATAGGAGGATAAAAAGGAGATAGAATATTATTAGCCTGAGTTATCTCCTTGCATGGTGAAGCAATACGATGAAGGAAATGTTCTCTGTCAGCTATAGTGAATCTTCCGGCTGAACACATCAATCTGGTTTGGAGCCAAGATAAGCAGTCTGCTGTGCTCGCTGCGGAGGGGGAAACCCGAGATGCCTCGGAGACCTGTATTTTTAAAGACATCTACTTTTTATTTGTCCTCTGCTTAAAAACCTGCTCAAATATTTCCCTGTTCTGGGGGACATCCAGGACTCATAACAGCAGCAAAACGTTTCCAAGGGACAGCCTTGTGTGTTTGAACAGAGCTGCCTGAGTTTGATGAAAGGTACTAGGGTCAGTAAAACAACGTCAGTGCTCCTAATAATTAGTTCAGCGATTGGGGCTTTATAAAATTAGAGGAGCAATATGGGGGATGGCAACATGTAGCAATACTCACCCACTCTTGGATTTATTTTAAGCTCTTCTCTGATGACCTGTGGTACTGTGTATATTAGCTCCTCTGTCTGGGAGTAGTGTGAAACTCATTTTGTTGATTGATAGGAATTAAACCCTAGAGCTCTACTTTCTGTTACACGATCCTAGCACAAAAGAAGCTTTTGAGGATCGTTTTTTTCTGGAGGCTATTGTAGATCTACAAAAAATCCCATGTAATTTAAAAATAACACCAGGGACTTCATACTAATTTTAGTAACTAAATATCTGGTACCATCTATAAGATAATTATTCCACCATACACTTGCATCAAAATACCACAGTAAAAAATGAAGTGAACCTAATGAGGCTAATGGCAGTTCAGTATTTTTTTCAGATATAATTTATTTTTTTACACAAAACATTTTAAGTGTATTTTGGAGAAAGAAGATCATTAAGAGTATATAACTGACATGAACACTAGTGAATTTAAGATCCTTTTGCCACCAATAGCCAGTTCAGATTCAGCCTCCATTGTACGTCGTATTGGTACGTGATGTTATTTTCACCATCTGTAAGGGACTGGGGGACTTCTGTGGAAATAGTTGGTGGTCTCACCTTGTCCTGTTAAAAGGCTTCTGGCCACATCACTCTACTTTGCATCCTCTGTCCCTTTATTGACCACTTCTAGACCAAGTTACCTGTTCACTTCTTGGAGATCAGCTCTTCAAAAGAGGGTCTCTGATTCTAGCTGCAGTAATGACCTCTTGAGACATTTTATTCCTAGATAAGTGGACTGTGGCTGTAATTGATGTTGAAATTCTGCAGTAAGCGTCTACAGCTGCCAGCCCAGCAAGCTCCCCTGTTTACCAGAAGCTGCTAGAAAATGTGGACTTCCTGGAAGTCCATCAGAGCCTGGGGAGCTGGAGTTATGAGAAAAGACTGAAGGTGTTGGGGATGCTTTGGTTAAAGGGAGGGAAAGTAAAAGTTGGGTGATTACAATCCAGCATGCAAGACTGAGCTAAAGGAAACAATTTGGTCTCAGTGTACATAGCAAACAGAAAAAAAAAATTGTATTAAAATCATAGATTGAAGAAATGAAACAGGTTTCTGTAGCATCTCCATCTTGGAGACCCTGTTAGAAGGCGTATCAGGAATGACCCACATACTGTAGCTCCTATCTTTCAGCAGAGGGATGAACACCACAGTGTCTCCAGCTCTTTTGACACTGTTTTTTATAAATCTCTGGATTTTTTTAAAGAGGCACAAGATTTTCATTTCCCATGTGTGTTTATTTTTAATCCCTGGATTATTATTTTTTTTTAATTAGTCCAAACCTAAGGTAAGTGGGGGCTTTCCTTATCAGTTTCCAAATTACTTCCTGCTTTCATTACTTGTTGATGTTTTCCTGGACAGTATAAGGACCAATCTAGCACAGCTCTGGACCTAAAGCAAATGTTCTCTGTTCCTCAGCCCTCCACGGGAGCTGAGAGCTCAGACTGGTTTGAGCTTGGTCAGCTGCTGTGCCCTGCTCTGCCTTCCAGCTGGAGAACAGTGCAAGTATTTCCAAACTGGTTTTGTGATGAACAACACAAATAGCGTGATACAGAGCTTTGTAGTTAATGTACTGTGAATTGCACAGCTCACGAAGCCTTTTTCTTCTAAAGATTAATAAAAGACAGAGTAAGCTGGGGTCTGCATATCACTTCTACCAGCAATCATCAATATCTTCTATTTGGTCTAGCAGAAGTACCTCTCATCTCTCTGTTGTGAAATAAAGGCAAATGAGAGTAACATAGTGTTAATATTGAGACAAAATTTCATTATCCTCTTTCAGAACGTGAGTTCGGGGACTTAAATGAATAAATAAGATAAAGGTTGATGTTATTTGAGGACTGAATTCCTTACTTGAAATAAATTCCTTAAAGGACATAGAAAATACTTTGTATATCCCTTTGTACGTTGTCTATCTTGTATCCAAAAATATTTTGGATATCCACCATTTTGGAAGACCTGAAAATCTGTTACTGTTTTTTCACACTAGCTTTGTCAATATTTCTATATTCTTAAGTAGTAGCTTACTCCATATTATTATATATTAATTGTATTCCAATGAATAATTTAAATTATTGATTGCCACATGCAGAGAAACTAGGATTTCAACTTTCCTTTGCGTTTTTAGGCATTCTGTTCAACACTGAACATCTGCTTAATTTTAGACTATAAATCTGCAATTGAAAACAGGCAATATGAAAGAATCCCTCATTTATTGTGTCTGAATTATTTCCAAGGCAAATCTTTTTTACACGATAGGGGAGAGGGTCTAGTTTTTTCTTACTGCCAACCACGCAGACTCATGCTGAGATTTCGAAGTCATATTGGGTTCTTTCTGGTTCATCTAATGTCTCTGACATAAATATTCTCCAGCAGGTTACTGATTTGAAGATTTAGGATTGCAGAGGTAGTGCTGCAGGCCAAGTTTAACGTACAAAGAAAATGCGCAGGTGTGGAAGAAAAGTTCCTTTTCCTGGCCCTGTGCTGCTTTTCCAGCCCAGTGAGGGCTCAGTCATGCCTTCTTCAGCAGAGTCAGTGGATAGGGCTCAATGAGGGAACACATCCGATGAAATAAAAGGTCACTGTTTTACTTTGTGCTCTTCCCAGGCAGCAAAGCAAGTGTATCTGCCGAATTCAGGTCCGATGCCTTTTGGTTTTACTGATCTGGCCTTTTCTGCTCCAGCCCTACACTCCCAACTGCGGGCTATTTCTCCTCACCACAGGCAGCACATTCAGGCTGCAAGTTCAGAGCAGCCAGAAGGATGGCAGTGAGTGAAGTCCTCCACAGCCCCCATCTGCACAGAAAACAGACAACAGGCCGCTGCTGCCGAGACATCGCCCCACAGCATCACCGCACCTGGCTTCTCCCTTTCTCACTGAAAGAGGAGGGACAGGAGGGCTCCCAAAACCCTCTGAGCAGAGGTAGAGATGCCTGCGGCAGCGCTTCCCACCAAAGGCAGGGCCAAGGGGGGCTGACCTGGAAACAACAACATCCTGTAAGGATGGTGACCCCACTCAGTGGCATCAGCTGAGCCCTCCCCAAGCTGTCCTGAGGGGTTGATGGCACAGGGGTCTGGGCTTTGCCATGGCACTGAGAAAACCCCAGATGTCTTCTTGGGGGAGCCTCAGACACCACTGAGCTCCCCAGCATGGGGGCTGCTGATCTCTGGCTCTCCCACACAGAATGGGTGCCTGCCCTGTGCAGTCTCTGGCTGCATTTCCAACAGGGATTTTTGGGCTGGGAAGGGTTCCGCTTGGATTTCTCCAAATCTGGAGCAAACAGCAAAGCAAATTCCCTCACCATGCAGACCACCACTGCTGGGATGCAGGAGCCACCATGACCGAGTGACAGCCAGTGAGGCCTAGGGCCTGATCCCATCCCCTGAGCTGTCTCATGTAGAGCTGCACTGCTTCACTCTGCTTTTTGAGCTCTGTCCAAGCCCTCGATCTGGGGATTAGATCAGCATTGTTCCTCCTTCCTAAATGGCTTTTGCACGTTGATTGTACCAGCATTTTCTGCCTGGAAGAAGGAGCTGAGGTGATGAAGAAAAGACAGAAACTTGTAAACTAGGGGAGTATATCCTGGTTCACTGGTGAGAGAGCCAGTGGGCATCACAGCCTGCTATGAATTTTATGCAGAGCATCATTTTCTCCATCCTCTTCCTCAGTGGCTCTTTGACAAGTGGTTTGTCAGTCTCCACAGCACACTTCTGTGCTGCCTTCTCTGGCCTTTTCCATGCTAGCTCAGATTTAAAGCTGTTGCATGCCCCTCATGGGGTTTTTAACCATCACATTTGTGGCTCTGCAGTGCTCCAAGAGGTCCAGGCAGCAGTGACCTGGAGACTTCTGTGGAGAAGGCAGGTTTGCGCTAATGTGAGCAGTAATTCAGAAGAGCTAAAATGAGCAGACAGAGACCTTTTGTGGGAGCGGTGTGCTGGCAGCAGAGCTGGCATCGGCCGCTTGTGGTTCTCTCCTGAAGTTGTCAGCAGCCGTCAGCAGAATATGCAGCAGTTCAGCCAATCCTAACTTTTCTTTTCAGTGATCTTTTTCCTACAGTTTTTGCAGAGACTGTAAAATGTTTTCTGTCTCATTCCAGCATGGGTGCTTGTGTTCCTCATCAGTAATTCCAGTATGTGCTACATCCTTTTCTCTCTTAGAAATTATTATAATTTGGAAACGTCTTATGCCACCCTCTTCATGGATGTCATTAGAAGCAGGAAAACAACTGCTGTGCTTTGCAGTCTGCTTTGTAATGGGAATATTGTCAAAGGTATCTTAACGTCAATGGAAAGCTCTTCTAAACTCCTGTGGAGAATGGATGAGACCTTTACTGTGTGCCAATATGGAACAAATAATGGGAGACACAGAAGTGGAGTTGTCTAAGTCTAGACTGCCGGGTCCTTATCGTCATCAAATGAGTGGAAGTGTTGTGGATGCTGCTCCAAAGTCTGGATTCCCCAGTGCACAGCTTGGGTAGGACTGAAGATGTGTTTTGAGGAGTCTATTTTTAGTCATGTCTCCAAATGATAAAAAGTTTACGCAATTGTGCTGTCTGTCAGTCACTGTTTAAACCACATCTGTCAGAGAAGACTCTCAAGAATATTAAATTCCTACAAGTTTAATGAGAATAGACAGCTGCGTCAAGGAAAGAGACCTCATTAATGTCTACAGAGAGGGAAAGGTGGCCTGACCTCACCCCTTCCTAGAAACTGGAGGTAGAAGGGACATCTCCAGAGCATATAAGAGGCAAATTTGTTGTTAAACATTAGAGAATCAACGTGCAAACCAGTACCAAGGGTTCAGCATTTCCCATGCTCGTAAAAGTGCATTCTCGTTTACGGTATTAGAAAATTGGATCATACTAGAATAGAACAATGACCGATTCATGGTAACATATGGTATTGAGCAGGCTGATGCTCTTACAGCATGGAAAGTATGGGTTGGGACTGGCAAAATTTGTCTCAGAGGTTGGGATGCTCAATTCCCTGCTGCTTGCAAGGGAATTGGTATCCAAGTTTGGTAGGCAGTTGTAAATCTCATCAATATTTTCTTCTCATTTTCCACAAGGTGCTCCTAACCAAGTCAGTCTGTGGTATTTTATGTTTTCCTTGTGGATCCTGGCGCTGCTGCAGAGTTCTCTGTGGATCCTGTAATGCTGTGGGCAGCGAAATGTAATTGTAACTATCTGGTGTGAGGCTGTTTGGCTACTTAGATTAAGGAAAAAAAAATAGAGAGAAATACTTTAACACAAAATAAAATCGTAAATAAGAAAAGTAATTCTAGAGCCTCTTTCCCCCCCACCCCACCAAGGAAAGGCAGAAAAGTGTAACTCAAACATGCTTTTGGTTTGTCAGATATTGTCTGGTCTGCAACATGTGCCACAGTGTACTTTTCTACTGTTAACAAGGGAGCATTGGTTTCCTCGCCTGTGTAGACAGGGCTTTATTTTATGTCTAAGTTTAAATAGAAACTTTAGTCTCTGGAGAATTTTCTAGTGATATAATATTTTAAGATGTTCCTTTGTGGTACTTCATCAAAAAGCCAAAGCACCAAAACCAGCTTTCCCTTGTCCTCCAGCTGCATTCAGGGAAATATCCTGCACGTCTTCCATGTACCCCCTCTACAATGCAAACAAGAGAAAGTAGGAACCTATTGTAGGCTCAATGAAATATTTAAAAGGGACATCTTTGAATGGTCCTTTTGGTTAAAGTCGTTGAATAGAAATGGCAGTAGAGCATTGGCTTTGTAGAATAATTGTGTCTCTCTTTGAAAATAGTAACAGCAGCAGCAGTTAATCTCCAGTCAAATTCAGGCTGCTGTTACAAGCCTTTCCTGTGCACTACTCAAGTGTGTATGTGATGTTCATATGATGTAGCTCTCCCATCACCCTGTTTCTCATGGGAGTACAAGCAGAATTGGAAATCTCTAATGTCTATGCACTGATATTTGCACTTAGTATTTTACTAGAAGGATGAGTTAAGTTTGATTGTTAATTTATTTATTTGAGCATCTGGCAAGCCAGATACTTCTGCTATTGATTTTGTCAGTGAGAATTAAATAAATATTACTTTTAAAAATTTTGTTTGAAAAAATGACTCATTAAAAACATTTACTTGGTAAAATTCAACCCTTCCTCCTCCCCTGGTCCTAAACCAGGGTCAAGCAGTTATTAAATGTATGCATTTAAAAAATACAAATAATAAGGATACCAACACAGCATTAATATGGAGATGGGTGGGATCCTTAGCAGGAACTTTATAGCATTTTAAAATACACATTATACCCATACATGTGGGTGATACTTTGGAACTCCAGGGAGTGATTTCAAATTTCCTCTGCAGGTTGACATTTTGCAAAGCATAGTAAATAACTTTAGTTATCCTGAGGGATGATCAGCAAAATACTTTGTTTCAGGTCAAGAATGAATGCTATGTTCCGATGTGCTGTTGCTTGGTATTAAGCAGCTTCATGGGCAAACAGCACATCCCACTAGGAATAAAAGTTTTTTTCCCTTAGAGAACTCCAAATGGGCTTCCTGTACATGATTCATCTACTGTGCACTTAGACTTTGTATGTCACATGAAAAAGGCATACCATCAGTAACAGTGGATGGAGAATTTTGCATTCTATATTTTCATATACTCTTTAAATTATGTTTGTATAAACTGTATCTCTAAAATAGTTTCCTACCATTTCACTTTATTTGCGTGTTAATTTAATGGTAGTGAAAGATGAGCTGGAAGAAAGGTAGGCTTATGGTACTGATTATTATTCTTTCTTGGCAAAGTACCAACAACATTCTGGCTAGGATTATTTGATAGGTCTCTTCTCTCTCTGCCTTCTGTGATTCAACAGTTGACCACCCTAGAGGCCCAAGTCTTCTGTTAATGCAGGAA
>NW_010296137.1:73688-89268 GCF_000700745.2 Antrostomus carolinensis
TTGTGAGGTAATCCTAATTGGGGACTAAAATTGTGTTTCCTCTTCAGTAGTTTTAGCAGCTCTGCTTAGACCACCAACTAAGGACAATGTTTATTAGCAGCTCTGCTTGTGTCTTTTGTGATCTTTGTAATCAGATAGGGGCCTTAGGTTTAATTTAGGACACCCATTTAGGTCACATTTGCACTAAGGTAAGTGCTGGAATATCAGGGAAGACACGCAGTCAGAGCTTCCTGAATTTTAATTCTGGACTCAACATTGAATTCTCTTCTCCCTTGGTTTAGCTATGTAGCCTGAATTGACCAGACCATGCAGGAGACACCTCACAAAGATTTTGGGAATCCAAACTAGTTCATATTTTTACATCTTGAAGATAGAAAACCCTAAGTGGTTTTATTACAGTTATGCTTCGTGAGGCAGAAATACAGGTCCCTTTACTAGTACGCACTCATTAGACCTCTCATTTCTGGGAAGCAGAGTTGCATTTCCCAATACTGTCTTGGGAGCACTGCGTAAGAAATTGACGATGTACTGTGTCACCTCCTGACCTTAGAAAATGCACTTGATAAAAGCATCTCATTACAAATGTACCATTTTGGCATGCAGCAAGTCTGGGGAATAGAAGAACTTACAGAAGAACTGTAATTCCAAAACACAATCTAAATAAAAAGCAGGAACCTGATAAACTAATGGGTGATCTTATGCCTAGGAAGAATGGCTAGAAATGCTGTCTTGTTAATAAACTGTTAGTCTAAGAATTAATCAAATAGGCAATATGTTCTTTTTCTTTAAGTCCTCTTTTTCCTCCATTCTCGAGAAAAACTGAGCTCTTGCAACAATGATTAATCACATCCAATTTCATGGTTATGTCCCTTTATTTCTCCATTCTTATGTTTCTACAACATTTTTAATTTAGTTCAGAAACTGCATCTGGAGAAACAAACATCTCTGAGATCACAGATTAGTTTAAACTTTGCTTCCCAGTGGAGATTTGCAGGTAGGAGCTGTGATTCCATTCCAAAATCTAATTAAAAAGCAGGTACATAGGAAAGTAGCGGACATTCTTACTCATAGGAAGAATGTCTGGAAGCTCTGCTTTGTTAGTGAACTGTTAGACTAGGAATCAAATACACAAACAATATGTATGGGTTTTTTAGGGTTTCTTTCTTCTCTTTTCACAAGGCAGAACTCAACTGCTATATTGTTCCACACTTACCAGGCTTACTGGAAATCTCAGTTTCTCCTTAATTTCCAGAACAGCCACCCCAATGATTTTGCAGAGTCAGGTGGTATACAGTAGATGACAGGAAAATAGGATCAGCTAAAAAGGTTTCCTGGGATTTTCATTTAGGAATGAAATCTGTAGGACGCTTCATCTCTGTAGTTTTATGGACTGTTAAATTGCATCTGTGATATATTACCATTGGCAGCACTTTTCTGATGACTTGTTGGGCTCTACTAATTATATGAAAAAGACATACATTTTTGTTAGGTAAAATCAACTCACTAACTTTGAGAAAGAGATCACTTGAGGATCCACCTGCTCTAGATTTGGCACTAGGTTTAGAAATATTTGTCTTAGTGAATAAGATGCCAATTGTCCTCATGTTAAAATATATCCATTCCCAGTGGCACTTGGAAAATTAGAGCAGACATGTTTGAATAAGGTACAGAAAGTGGAGCAATATAAATAAAGTAAATGTATTGGATACAGTACCAGTGTAAAGTTGTCTTGATCTCCATTTCTTGGGTTTTAAAATTGATGACAGTATTTCCAGAAGCTGAAGTCCATCTTGCCAATATTGTGCTCACTTTGCCCACTTAGAGGTAATTGATTTATAATTGTTTTTACAAATGAAAATACTTTCTTGTGGGAGGACACAAATGCACAAAAGAACTTTTAACTGTGTTCATGCTGCCTTGAAAATATGCCAAAAATCAGATGTGTAATTAGGGATTCTGTTAAAAGTCTAATTGCTGCACCTGTGAACATTTTTTGACACATAGCTTTTTAAGTCCTTGCTTTTCTTCTCATGTTTCTCATTTTCTTGGCCGAGAATTAAGTTCCTTTTCAAAGGAAATTGTCAAATATCTTTGTGGGTTGTATTTTGCTCTTTGTCTAAGTCCAATACAAAAAGGCAGTTCCCTCTGCTTTTGTTGTTGAGTGAAATACTCTAAAGCATAATATTAGACCCTGTTTTATTTAACAGCTGATTACTCATAGCAAAGCTCTTTAAGATTCTTCAGGATTAAAGATGTTACAACAGGTTATGCCGGTATTCTTATAATGTAGGTTTGTTCTTCCAATGCTAAAAGTGATGTACAGGCCACTTTGTTTTGCATCACCTGGATTCAAATATTGGTCGAGCTCTAACAAAACTGATGATAATCTATTTTAGTTAGATGGAGCAAAGCGAAGAGCAAAGAAGTCATTATCACCAGATGATGTAACAGGATTTTTTTGGTGTGGATTTTAAAGTAGTGGGAATCAAATTAATATCAGGTAATTTTATGAGTGGGTCTGGATTGATTTATCAAACAATTGGTTCTTTCTACTTTTGATAGGTGCCTCCTGTGGAAATCACAGGATTCATCTGTTGGTTCTTTCAGGCTACAGCTGACTTCAACAGAATCTGAACATACTGGAAATAGATATCTGCTCTGCAAACAGAATCAAGCAAGAAATGTATCTCAAAATAACAGACTACAGAAGATCTGTCTAGGCAGCCATTTACCAAGCCTAGGACTTTCCCACAATTCTCTTATACCATATGACACAAGAAAAGATATTTATTCATTGTGTAAGTTGCCAGGGGCATAAGAAGGAAATCATCAAGGTGGAAACATGCATTCACCATATCTGCTCTTAGTCACAAGTGAAAGGAGGATATCAATACTTTTTAAAGTTAACACATTAATTTACTAAAATAAACTTGGAAACTGATGCAAGGGGTCAACCAAAGCAGTAAAAGGCCTTCCTGGCTTGCAGGCTTCTACTTCCCATGTCCTTTCCCTAATTCTTGTTTGAGTACTGTGATATTCCTCCAGAAAAGCAGTCAAGTGTGTACGTAAGTCCATCCATATCCAGAAGGTGTAAACAGGTGCTTCATGCACCGTCTTAATTGCTTAATCGAGCTCCCTATGTGAGGCACAACCATACAAACAGGAACCAGATGGAAGATATTTTTATCAGACAGACCATAGGATTAAAGAAGCATGGCCATTGAACATTGCTGTCCTTTAAAAACCCAGTATCAGGGTATGACTGCATCCATGCAGCATCCCCACAGTGTGATAATTCAGGCAGCAACTGTCGTAAACTCAGACTCAATTTACCTCTTTATTTTCGAATATCAACAACTTGTGTGAGCTTGCTTGATGGACATAAACATTATTATGATTTTAGGAGAGTTTACATCAAAGAAAGTTGAAACAGTTATTCAAGTTTGGAATCAGTAATTACAGAAAATGCAGGAATAGCCAGTTCTTTTTAGACTCATTAGTTTTGTGGGTGATTTTAGCATTGAAATACTGTGAATTGGTGTAGCGTCACTCTCATAGGAGACCAGTGCAGTATTCTTATTATTTTCAAGTGGCAGGAAAAAGTCTGAGTCTATTTGAGCTATGTTTTCTATGCTGTTTGTAAAGTATGTCATAGCAACAGAGATTTTAATCTGTTTTCCTTAGTTTTATATCATAAAGCGCTTAAAATTGTGTACTAGGCTAGTGCTCCTGTGGGTTCTACATCAAATCCAAAATAATTGTGGTTTTGCAGTCTTTTCCACTATAGGCTTCTAGTACTAGTTGTCTGATTATGCTGTGATCAATGCTTTTACTCCACACATTTTAAAAGGAGCAAAATCCAGTGTTCGGGGCATTGACAAACATTTTATCTGCAGGTTTGGTGGCAAAATTAACAGCAATGAAATAGTTAAGAATCTTGGTATTTAGGCAGTCAGAATTGGCTTTTTAGTTAACACCCGAATAAGACAGAGGGTGTAAGTTCACTGTTCTCCTAGTCTCATTGTTTCTTCCCAGTGGCTGCAGACTCAGCAAGACAAATGTGCTTTAGTTTATATTGTCAAGGCTATCTTTGCAAGCAGATGGGCTGGAAATCTAATTAAAAAAACCAAAAGCTTTGATTCTGGCAAAAAATAGCAAAATCTGTGGGACGACCCTAAATCCTCTGAATTAAATGGATGTTCTATGTCAGTGCAGTTCTATTGTCCCACTTTATAAATAAAATATGAAGGGCTCTACTTTCACATAAACCCATAAATGTGCTCATTTATGAGTTTAATAAAGCATGTGTATTCAGTACAATTAGATAAGCATATGTATAGAGCAATAAATGCTGCCTATATAAAATCAGCACACGTGTAACAGAGAATATAGCCCAGCATGGATAAATAAGCACATGCTTAGACTATTAAGTGATCTCTCTTAAGCGTTTGTGAATTAACCATGAAGTGGCCATGACTATTTGCAATTTGTAATTCTGCAGTTATGTGTCCTACCTGTGTCTGAAAATGTGGCAAATACAAAACATTCATTGGAAGAATCTGTTAGCCTCAAGAAAGGAAAGTATGCTAACACCCATGTTACAGATGAAAAAAAAACAAGGTAGAGTTGAGCTATAACACAGAAACACAAGAAGGAGGCGAGCAACCCAACTAGGATGGCCTGACTCTCAGACATCCCCTGGGCTGCAGTGCTCCAGACAGACGTAAAAAAATGAATAAATTGTAAAGCTATAATTGAAAGGAAAATACTTACATTTATTTGTGTTATGTCAGTGTCAGGGAGTTACACTTAGTAGCCTTTTCTTATGTTGGGTGATGTGTCCAATGTGAGGCTAGAGGTTTGCAGAGTGACTGTGAAATGCTTTCTGTTGTTTCTCACCAGTTGTTGTCCAAGGGAGTGACTGTGGTGATTCAACTTGCTATGGAAACCCACTGCATTAGCCCAATTTCTGCACAGGATGTTATATTGCATTAGTTTAACTCACAGGTAGGAAACTCATTAGTCTGGTGGAGTAGATGTGGCCTGTGACATATCTTTGATGTGCCTCTTCCACATCAAATGAGCCACTCAATATTAAGCCAAATATCCTTAGGTGCAGTGCTCCATGAATCCGTCTTGTGATTTTTATTACCATGGGCTGGCTGATATCTACAATAAATTATGAGAGTTTTCTGACTAGCAGATTTCTATCGTTCCTCTCCTGGCATACGTTAATTTGTCAATATAATTTTCAGATCGGGCAGCAGGAAAGCACCACCTGGGGTATGCAGTTCCTGAGATGAATAGGATGATACACATTCACATGTGGCACTTGTAAATGGACTTGCCTGTGAAATTTTATTGTCCTTTTGATAGAGAAGCAATATAACTAATAGGGGAAAGGAAGCCGGCAGTTGAAACCAGGTAATTACTTTTCAGAGCGTGTATCTGAACCTGCTTTAGTCGATGAAAGAGTTACTCTGGGTTTTTCCAATTAGTGATGACTGATGGGAAGAGGTACTGATGGAGAACTGAAATTATGATGGAAATTCAGGATCATAAGGGGAGCAACCTTAAAACTGTGTTGGCATCATGCCAATATGTGAGTTCCCATCAGGGTGGGAAAATGCCTTAGCATGGTGGACTGTAAAACTGAGGAGATCGCACACAGGCATCTAAGGAATTCAATCTCCTACAAAGGTGAGAGCATCTGAATCTGGAGAAATACCTCAAGTGCTCTTGGGAAGACAGGCAGGGTGTTAGCTCGGAGACTCAGTCGAGGTCTGCCCAGTTATTGCCAGATTTTGGTTCCATTATTCGACTGTTGGATTCATCTTTGCTCTTCAGGAGCTATTTGGATCCAGCATTGTCCTTCTGGGGGCCAATGGTATCTTTTGGGTCTTCTGTTCCCTTTGAAATACTGAGTTATTGGCTTGTTTGTGCTTAGTCGGCATCAGTGATTTTGATCTATCACACATTTATGTCTCTATAGAAATAATAAGGGGTATTCCACATCAAGTAGCTTCATTGGCAAGCCTTAATCCCCCTTGCTAGACAGAGAGCGACTGGCCTTCCTAGGAGACAGATTCAGAAAGAATCGGACATGAGCTAGATGTTTTGAAGCTGGATTGTGAATAGCACATCACTGCACACTGTCTCTTGAGGACTCAGTAAAAAAGACTTTTTCTCCTCTGAATGCCATCGTAGTAGTTATTTGAAAGAGTAAGTAAAGTCTGCTGTGTAAAGGAATACACAAAAATTGATTTTACAAGTGTATCTTATAACATAGGCTGATTCTGTAGCTTCAGATCAAGCCCTTCTGGATGTAATACCACAGGCAGTCTTCACCCAGTCTGGTATGGCAGGAAGTACCTATCTGATAAGTGAACTATTTTCGGTAAATCATTGTGCCTACAAAGACTTGCTTTGTTTGTATATGGGTGGAGCTCAAAAAAAAAAAAAAAGATCACCACTGATTTATTCGTCATGTTCAGTCCTCAGTATCCAATCTAGGGAAAATGGAGATATCAGCCTTGAAATCATACATTCTAAAGAGAACTCAAATTCTCATGTAGTGTCTTAGCGAAACAGACTCACTGCACGTACCGCAATGTGTTGCTAGGATGTAGCACTCAACCTTTCCTCCTAACAGATGCACTTGGATCCAGTGTGTTCACTTAAATAAGATGAGTATGTGGACTCCGTCCAAAATCTTGTAAGCCTCAAAGAATGGTTATATCACTTCTGCTTAGGAGATAAAAAGTACAAAGCGAATTTTATGCTGAACTCCACACTGCAAATGAGCAGAAGATAAATTACTTAGTTGTGGAAGAATCTGCTATTTTGAAATGTGGATTTTTAAATGAGGAAAAATCTAAAGATTTAAAAATTTTTTACCAAAATACTTCTAAAATATTATATTGATCAAAATATTTTGTTTTGATAAAATTCAGTTTTGGTTGTTTTTTTATGTTGTCTGATCAAGAAAAAGACACAAGATTTTTAAAAAGACATTTCATCTGAAAAGGCCTAAACAGAATATTTTGCTGTTATAAGAGCCTTTTTTCACGTTTTTTAAATCACACTTTCAATGAGAACCTGCACTCATCATGAAACATCTTATATTGAATAAATGTGTAATTTCTCTTCTCTCCTTTGGTCCTTATTTTAATTATGGCTCTTCTGTACATGGATGTACGTTCCTCTCCTGTATTGCCAGGAGCAGCATATGAGAACTGATGAGTGCTTACTGCGAGAAATGTCAGTACTACTTAGAAATAGTGATTTTAGCATCTTTGAAGAATATTTTTTCCTATCCTCATCTGTGAGCCCAGTTGAGCCCTGGATCAAGTGTGCTAGTCCCAGAGTGGTTATACCTGCTTACATCAGGACTGAATTTGGCATGGTGTCTGCCTCTGGACGTATATTGGATTTCAACAGGTGCTGCTGTCTGTTGTCAAAACCTACATTAATCATGCTTTACATGAGCTGAACATGTTTTTAGGCTTATTTATGCTATAAAAGGTCTTTCCACTATGGGTAGCTCTGCCTCCCACAGCGCATTTCAGCAAAATGTATGTATTTGCAATCTGGAGACTCTATTCTGGGGTGACTGTGTTTTACTGTGATGACTGGAATTCCTGGAGCCCTTCACCACGCTCCATTCACTCACTTGTTAAGTCACTGATGCCTGGAACTGATAAATCAGGATCCCAGGTCTGAGAGCCCCAGGCAGTCATTGCCCAGATGAAGTATCCTTTTCCTTATGTGAAAATCTGGCAGCGTTGACTGTAGACTAAACTTTATAGCAACTGCATGTGAAATGGACTTCATGGACTCCTTGCTTCAACTACACAAACTGCTTAAAGTGCAGGAAAAAAGATATATTCATTTTTTAAATCTTACTAGTTTAGCTGTGCTATATATATTTATTTTTTACCTGGAATCCAATGAATTTGAATCTCCAAATGTTATCACAATAGCCTCTGCCCATCGAAACCTTTTCAAGACTGGTGTATTTATACTTCAACACAGCTCTAATATTTATTTTTTTCCAGCAAATGGCAATAACATGTAATTTTCATTTAGTAAAGCATTTTTGTTTTGTTTCTGCTAAATCATCTCAAATACAAGACTTTAAATGCTCAAGAGCTAGTTGAATGGTACTTGCTGTTCAAATATTTCTTTGTTGTAGTAACAAATTTTTAAATGTAGCCCTGCTTCAACAAAAACAAAGCCCTGATTAATTTCATATTTATCTCAGCAGCTGTTTCAAGGAAGACCTGCCAGATATCGATCCAAAGATAGTAGATGTGCAACAACAAAAGGGGAACAGGGTAAATGGGTTTACGTGAAGGCATGATTTACCAGCAGAAGCATAACAGGAATGTGAAAAATTATAATATTCGTCCTCCAGATTTGGCTTTAACAGCTGCAATCATGCATTTTTGGACACAGCTGTGTTTTATATCTTTGCTATTTGAATGAAGACAGGAAGCTCCTCAAATAGTGTTTATTTGCTCAATTAAATCGGAGGACGAATGCCTGCAGAGCTCTGGGTCCCAGTTCTGGTCTGAGGTGTAATGATGTAGATCAGGATTTTCACCTGGGTAGAAGATAGCACAACACAACCCTGCTGTATCCTGACAGAGATACCATATGGGACCTGCACCCCCCACAGCAGCTCCCAGGAGCTCACAGGATCATAATTGCATATTGGGAAAAGGTTTTCTTACACCTAGCTGGTGTCTGAGTTCTTCCTAGCTTACATCATTTTACAACAGAATTGCTTTGACTTCAGAGACATTTTTCTTAGAAGTAAAAATCAAATACCAAAATAAGTCACTTGCTTGAGAATAGCAGGAGCACCCGTTCTGGCACCGGTTAGCTTCTACCAAAATATTTGGGGTTTTTTTTCTGTCTTTCTGTTCCCTCCAGTTAACATGGGGCCAGAGGCAGGGGTTGAATGTGGACATTGTGCAGCCCATACATCTGCATTCTTGTGCCATTTGCAATCACACCTCATGTCCCCTAAGAGCGATGGCTGGAAACCAGAGACAGGAGGTTTGTTTCTGACCAGACCTCACTGGCTCCAAGTCTTTTTACATCATGTCACTGAAATATCTCTAGATTGCTGCTTTATGTCCAGCTCCAGCCAGTCTGAAACTGGCTTCGATTTCTTTCTTTCTTTCTTTCTTTCTTTCTTTCTTTCTTTCTTTCTTTCTTTCTTTCTTTCTTTCTTTCTTTCTTTCTTTCTTTCTTTCTTTTTTTAAAAAAAAAGTGAGAATGAGTGATTCCTTTTCAGTGCTGAAAGAGAAGAAACAAATTTAGATCACAGTGGGGAAGAAAGGATTAATTGGAAATGGAGGCTGGGTGACTGTTTCTTTTCTAATTACAAAAAAAGTATTTTGAAACGAAGTTAGAAAATGTAAGAAGGAAAATTTAGGATGAAGCCTGTCTAGTCATAGTCTTTTAGGTAGCTGAAGTTCGCTGGTGGGAGTTTTCTGTGAATTGTTATTCCAGAGTAATGGTGCTCTCGGGATGTGCATCACTAACTTCCTTCATGGTCCCTGAAGTACCGGCACCTAAGGGAGATATGAGCATTAGCAGTCACAGGTAACCTGGGATCTTTGAGAAGACAAACTGACTCATCAAGCCAAACAGCCACAGCCACTAGGGAGCGTGGGTGACAGCTCAGACTGACGGTGTGAAAGTTCAGGAACATAACTGTGATAATGAGCAAGGTACATTTTGCTGAGAAGTATTAAATGGAGTAAAATATTTTAATAAACAACACTGATTCAGGAGTGTTTGACAAACAGGTCTGCTAGAAAGGACTTTATCTGATCCTCTAAATGTATTGGAAAGTATATTATGAATATAGATGACTGACTATTTCTATAGACAAGGTAGTCTTCAAGCTCAGCATAGTAATGTAGAAGCACAGTACGAAAGCCAGTAAGTGAGGCTGATTATAAACCTCACCATCTAGCTTCATTTTCAAGCTGAGTAAACAAACCACAGACAAGATGAATAGAAAATTGCATTTGATCAAAAATAATAACACATAAGTTACTGAAGTGATCCTTGGCACATTTTGATACGGTAACTAGGCAGAGAAGTTAGTTTGGTCTCAGTGTGAAATGAGGCCTTTGGGATAACAGACTGTGCTTGCAGGTTTCACATACCCATTTTTCTCCTTTTCCTCTCCCTTTTCCACCCCCAGCTTGTGAATCAGTTGGCTGACTATAGCCACATTTGTCAAAGGAATGGTGATCTCAAAAATAATTAAGTTTCTGCAGATTTTGTACTTACAAATTGATGCTTGTAGAGCTACTTGTTATGCTGAGAGTGTCTCCTGACAAGGTTACACTGACCCTCCTTAAAGGAGATCTTGCTCTCACTGTTAACAAATCATATTTTGAATGAGATGCTGTACATGCCAGGTCTGTGCTTTTAGTGGTCCAACAGGCAGGCTAAATATGCTTCTTTGTCATTAACTCATTACTGCAAAATGGGAATGGAGGTATTATGTTATTTCAGCTAATCAAGTGGTGAAGCTTCTAAATGCTAGAAGCTTTGGCCAAACCATAAGGATTAAAAATACACATAATCAATGATAGGTATTTGAAAGATTAATCAGAAAGCATGAAGTCCTTAAACTCATTTGATACCTAACAAGCCATCTCTTGCCAAAGAAAATACAATTTAGAATGTACCTGAATTAAAGAGGAAATTTGAGAAAATAACCTTATTAAAGTACCTTAGAAACCAAAATAGAGGCATTTATTTTGATAAAATTATCACATCTGCTTCTGAGTTTCAAGTTTATGCTTAAAAAAAAAAAAAATCCAGATTGTAAGTATTGTTTTCACAAATATTCTAGGCTTTTTTATTAAACTTGTAAGCTGGTCTTTGTCTTTGCTTAAAAACAGTGTAGCAACTGAAATGACATATCAACCATCAAATATTTTGTGCTCACCGTTGCAAATCTAGTCCAGATGAGGACAGTCAAAAGGCTGATGGATTGTCCAAATACCTTGATCTGAGTGTTTTCTCCAGTTTCTGGTCAAATATCAATACCGGAAAAAATTAAGCACCACAATCAACATTAATTGCCATCCTAAAATGCTTACTTGTGCATAATAGATATGTGGATTGATGTAATGTCTTGGGAACCAGGGATAAGGCATGTCTTGCTCGGACAGTGTGGAGGAAGCTTGATTGCTTCTGATGCTTTTCCCGATCAATTGCTAAACTGGGAGGGCTTTGAGTTGTTGCTTTTAAACAATAAATTTAATAAGCATACCTAGACTATTCAAAAGGAACCTAGGGTCATTTCCTCAATACATGTTGAGGTAACTGAAGAAAAATTACCAACTGTAAAAGATGACAAATGTTCACAGGTTGCTCTGACTCACTAGAGTTTATTGATGCTTCATTATGTCTACGTAAGGCCAACTTTTTTAGGACCCTATCAATAGCTGTAAATATTTGGATATTGCAACTTGCATTTTGACCTTTTTTGGGTTTTTTTTAAACTAAATTGCCTATGAGGTGTCCCCACATTTATGTAAGGCTCTTTTACTTTCACATCCGTGTTCAGTTGTGGTTTTGCAGACTGTTACTACTCATTATTTTTAATTCTTTGGATTTGCATCTATAGTGTCCTGAAGAGTAATTTTTTTAGATTCATCCTAGACAGCTGAAAACTGTAGTATGAGTACAAGTACCTGGAGACTTCCTTACACAAACACAGCATGGCAGATGGTCCCTGCCCTGAAGAGCTTACAATCTAAATAATTTTCTTATCTCCCTCTTCTTTCTGTGAGGTATTAGTACCTGATTAGTATCCAGCTGCCTGCTTGTATCGTGTAAGTGCTCTCAAAGGCACCCCTCTCCACAGCATGCTCAGCAACTGAAAGTAGAAATAATAAGCAGACAGCTTTCTGGCTTGCTACAGTTTAAACAGTGTTCAATAATAGTTTTTGACAAGCAGGTTCAGAAAGCAGGTGCTAATTTTCTGCAAAGTCAGAGAAGGATGTGTGGAATTATGACTGTGCCAGGGAGATCAAATTCTGTTGATGAGTCTACAGACCCACAGGTCTTGTTTCAGGTTAGTACCATTCATCTCATAAAAGCAAAAAAATTGCAAGCAGAGCCACTTCTGCAAGACTGTAAGGCTCTTAAAAAAGAGTTATATTTGCTCAAAATGATAAATACCATCCATTTGTACATTATCTGCACTATAATTGAAAAGGAGTACACATCTTTTCAATTATTTTATTTCAAACAGGAACTTACATGCCTACGTAAGCAGGGAAATCCTCTTTGTAATTAAAAGCATTGTATTGAGTTTTGTGTTATTAGTGAAATAGTTCTTACTTGTTTTGTTTTGAACCTAAGAAATCTATGATTGTACTTGAAAATGTACTAAGCTTGTTGAACATTTGGTCTAGTTACATGGAGACAAGAATCAGGAAGCATCTTGACCCCTACCCGTGGGCTGATGTCTCAGCCTGGCCTGCAAGGTCAGTGGCTGTTCTCCTGTGTCCACCAGAAAAAGCTGGGGAATTGTTGCCCTTTCTTCTTCCACTGAAAGCATACTATAAATTCTCCAAAAACCTGAAAGTAGGGATTTAGGGTGTTGTAGAGTGTTTTTTCACACACATACTCTTAGGCATGGTGTGTTGATGGGGACGGGCGGCAGTATTGTCTGCACCTCCAGCATCCAGAGAGGCTGTATTTGGTAAACACAGGATCCATCCCATAGTTACATCTCTTAATTCCCTGCCTGGGATATCTATCTTATTGCAGGCTGAACTACAGGTAATGGTGGTGTGTAATCGTGGGTGTCAAGATGATAGCACACTAGCTACCCGCTAAAGCTTGGGCCAGGGTCTGATTTTGGGTTTGTTTGGCTTTAAGACTTCAGTCCCTCAGGACATTCCTGTTTTGCTTACTGAAACAGGTTTTTCTGTTGTTCATCAATAAGTATTAAGTTAAGCTATTGTTTTAGATCAGATTTGGTAAGATGTCAGGTTGGGAGCGGCCATGGGGAGTTGGAATGAAGTTAATATTGGCTATGCCTTCCTGTGGTTGCAATGCAGGGGTGGGTATTTATTTATATCAGAAAAGTCAGATTGCACTTCCCTGTTACTGTGTCTGCTGTTGGGCCTCTCCATGTGTCCCTATGACTTCTGGATCTCTCCATCAAGCATTTGAAGAAAAGTCAGTCCTTGGAAAAGTCAGTTCAGTATAACAGGGATCAGTGACTTGGCAGAAGTCTCTGAAGACCCTATAAAGCTTTTCAAGGAAAAAAACCAAACCAAAACAAACACAAAAAACTCCCCAAAAAACACAAATCCCCTTCTATTCATCCCTTTCTGATTTGATTTTTTGTCTCAGCTCTCATTCCAAAGGGCAAGAGGCAGTAGCAACACCAACAAAGCTTCTTTTACAGCCTTTTTTGGCATTAGTTATGGAAGGATCAGATGTCTGACCTTCTGGCAGTAGGTAAAAGTAGAATAAAAAGATCTATATTCCTGACAGTGTTTAGAAGTGCCTGGTCTCCGTAGTTTTTCTTTGCACTGACTGTTGTATGCGATGTGCTCTAGATGTGCCAATAATGTTAAGGCAGAGGACCAAGTTTGTTGGCTTTGACTATTCCTTCCTGGCACTAAGTTGAGACTGTTCAAGTTAGCAAAATCTCTTAACATGGCAAAATCTGCTTTGCCATGAGGTGGTCCATCTGTGCACAAATATTTCTAGGTACTGTGAGGTCACCAAGGACTTTTATTTTTAAGTTATATATATAATCCAGCATTCTGCCTGTGAAGTATATCCCTGTCTTTGTTCCAGCCCAGAAACTTAGCTGTAAGCTGTATAGAGTTGTTTTCAGTGAGAGATGTAGGAGCTGGATCTTCTTAGCATATAGAGTATAGTGAAAATCATCCTGTGTGTTTGTGCACTGAGAGTATGTGTAAGGAGGCCAAACAGTCATAGAATTTCTGCATTATAACCATACTTAATAATATCTGTCCTCAGCATATTTCAGATTCATTCCAGTGATATCAACACTTGCTATTTTAAATTATCTTACATATGCCTTTTTATCCACAATATTGATCTTGTTTATGTTGATGGCCAGTTTGCAGAAAGGTGAAATGTAAAAGTCTTCATGTATTAAAGAGGATTTCTTGCTCTGTACGTCACTGTTGCATTCATTATAAAATATATGTTCATGTTCTGTCATGTTTCTCTTCTTTCTCAATTGTTTTTTTCTGTTTTCACCTTCCTTTCTTCCAACAGCTTCTCCTTTTGTGGAAAAGGCTGTGACCTTAATTCTACCTTAAAAAAAAAAAAATTAGATCACTGGTAGACCATTGATCATAATGGTAGACCATTCTGGCATTTTTAGTGCATCACCAATGAATTTTATTCATTTACCATACCAATGATATTACAAGGGATGGAGAATTTCACATTTGTGCAAGTACTTGAGGCCTAAAGCAGACACCGTAGCCCTCAAGACTTCAATGACATGCGTGGCAAATATATTAACCAGTCAGTCAGAGGAGTAGACACTTCCTAAATCTCATCAAGTGTTGGATGTTGCAGATTGAGAACAACACTTTTGAGCCATACTGCTTCTTCTGAGGAGCAGTACTATGTCCCTGGAAAAACTATGCTGAAAGCTCCACAGGTTTGATTGAATCAACATGTACTTTTATTCTTCTTCTGAGGAAGAAGGGAAGATGTGTTTGCAAGCTAATGCTCTGGTGCCTTTGAGCCCCATGCATTGCCAATGACCAGGCCAGATGACTTGAACTGTTGAGAAGGGAGGAGCTCATGCTGGCAGAAAAGTATGACTGCAGATTGAAAAAAATCCTGTAACATTTGGAAGATCAATCAGAAGGGGAAAGGGCCTCAATTTTAGCAGTGCACATGCTGAGTCACAAGGACCTTCCTTTCAGGGAATGATTGCCAGACACTTTCCTGAAAATTACACTTTTAAAAAAGCCCTTAAAGGGTCCTATAAAAATGGAGGCACCCAAATTTACAAGTGGCCAGCAATTTTAAGGCACAAGACCCTGCTATGTTGGCTTTGGCTGTGTATTGAATTAAATATGTTGAAAGCAGAATCAGTTGTATGTACACATAAATAGCTTCTATACAGATATATTTGATTCTGGTTTCAATTGTGTGGAAGTATGTATGTTTCCAGTGAAAATTTGAATTACATGTATTTGGTAAATTGCAGATTAAACTGTAATATATACACTTGAATTTAATGTAAATTAAATTATGGTAAAATTAATATAGCCTTTCATATAGTCTTTATGTTGTATTATCTTTTGCCTTTTATTTTGAAGTATATCATTCCTTGCTTTGCTCTGAAGCACTGAACACCAGCAACAAAAGTTACGTCTCAGTGTGACTGTCCACAATATTAATTATCTTGATATGCCTTTATTCCTACAGTGAAGATGTTTGTAAACGAGGATTCACTGTCATTATTGATATGCGGGGATCCAAATGGGATTTGATCAAGCCTCTCCTAAAGACCCTTCAAGAAGCC
>NW_010296137.1:89300-107142 GCF_000700745.2 Antrostomus carolinensis
GATAATTTCTGGCAGAAGCAAAAAACAAATTTCGGCAGTTCCAAGTTCATCTTTGAGGTGAGAGTCACAAGAGATATATAATGAGGCATTATCTCTGATAAGTAGTTTTCTTCAGGTAAAAAAATAATTCCAAAGTCCTGTGATTGAGAGAGAAAAAAAAGACACCTGAGGACTCCTGTTTGCAGGAGTGGGCAGTAGGTTGCCTTCTGAGCACACTGGGGGAACAGGATACATGTTTCATCTCAGAGGTTAACATACATAGTTCACTTTGGTGAGGGGTGTTTTGTGTTTTGATGGTTTTTTTGTGGTTTTGCATTCAGTATTTCCTTTGTTTCTCTTAGAAAAAAACCCACCAAATCAGTCAATATACTAAAGACAAAGTTCTCTAGATACTAATGTATGGGTTTCTTTACCCAATTCAGGTAGTCTCTTTTTTTTTTTTTTTTTTTTTTAAATAGAAGGCATTTATACTAAATTTATCTATATATTGTCACCGCTTTAATTTAACTGAGATTTACAATTCAAGGTTAACATTACCAACTCATGTTAATGATAAGGTGCCTCAGGCAGGTTCTTTGAGAAGTAACCAATATAACAACAACTGCATAATTTAAGAGAATTTTACTAACTTTGTCATTGGTGAAGACAAACCAGCTGTGTTCTCTTAGTGCACTCTAGTTTTCTGTGAATTTGAGCTTCTTAATGCAAAGAGAAGCAAAGCTCAGGTGCATGAAGTGCTCATATATCAATCATGCCCAGCCATGAGTCAGTCATGTATTGTTTTTTTTTTAATTTGCTGAGAAAGAATTCTATTGTTGGCTGGTTTACTTACCAACCCATTTATTTCAGAGAGACACTCAGATTTTGTATCTCTGGAACTCATAGTTAAAGAATTCTTGTGGATGCTGCTGCTTTATCGGTAGGTTCAGGCTCTGGGGCAGCTCATGCTCTCTTGTAAGAACTGTGAATATCAAGTAAGCATTGCAGGTCAATATGACTCACATTTATTTGATTTATGGGAGGCAGCACACAGGTACCCTCTCTGCACTGAACCATCATGGTGATTTCCCACAGCTGTGGTCAAACACAAGGTCCTTGGCAGGAACAGACTGCTGTGGAAAGCAATGGGAGTCTCTGTTGAATTACCGCATCTACAAACTCAGCAGTAACCAATGTCAGTTTTAAGGCCAGATTCTGCTTTTGAGCTTAATGGAAGCATTATGCATGTGCCAGGGCAGTGTATGACCCTTAGTGGAGGCTAATAATCTTGATTTTGTGTTGTGAGACTCTGGGAGAATGATTCTTTGTCACAGTCCAGAAAGTGAAGCATGCCCACAGATCATCACACAAAGAAACGAGGAAAAAAAAAGGTTTGGTTAACTTATGTGGACTCCAAAGCTCCCTGTCACTTTGAGGAATGGACCAGGCAGCTTAGTTAGCATTAATTCGGAGGCTCCTTCAAGATTATTTTCTTTCTCCTATCTAAAAGGTTTCAATAGTGGGTAGTGGTTTTTAAAGTGATTTCTAAAAGAAAGAAGGGTGATGGCCGAGAGACAGTTACTTTATCTTACTGCCTACCTTCATGACTAAAGTTGTTTTCATGAGATTTTCCAGAACTCCTTGAAGAAACAAATCTGAATAAAGAAATTTGTGAGAATTCATGAAATGAAAAGCCCTTCTGCTATATGACATGTCAAATTCTGTTCATAAGAGCAGTGCTTTTAGCTTGACACGCTGCAGGGGGAATGCCCAGGTATTAGCCATGAAGAGAAATCTTTTCTTGACAGCAGTTAAACTCTAAATTGAATTATCTTCAAGGGGTTAGTGTCCAGGTCCAGAGGTTTAGAAACCTGAAATCCCTCTGAAGCTACATACTTACCTTCCCATTGTTTTTTGGCTCTTCCCTCTGTCCTCCCCCTTCCCCAAAGCAAGGAACTTTGCAAGAAAGTTTTAAAATAGTCTTTCTGCTTAGCATAAGTTCAATACAAGACCAACTTTAATACAATCCAGAATGCCTGATATTTTAAGATGGATACAAGTTGAAAGAAAAGCCTATTATTAACTTTAAACCAGTGGACAGCCTGCTATTTTGGACATAATTCAGGATAATGGGCAGGACTTGAGGTATTTTTCTTTGTAGATGATTTTTAAAAGATTGCTATGATTATTGGGTGCCTCAACTTCTGAAGAGCACAAACTGACATTCTGTAGAAGCTTGATCTTTAGGGGATAGATGTGCAGTCACTGATGAAAATCACAAGCCTTTAAGGGCTGCCAACTTGGGTGTTAACATGACAGCACTGAAAACCTCTAGTAACATATGAAACCCTATGCTCATATTTAAGAAAAAAACAATTTGTCTAAAATAAATGGGAACAGCCATCAGTTCTTGCATCCTTAAACATACTTTCCAGTGACCCAGTGCATTTCTCTATCACTGATTACTGGCTCTGAATGGATTAAAACCATCTTTCAGTGATTGTGTATGACTCATTACCAGTACTTTGTTGTTAATACTCCAATTACATTTCACTTTTACATTGATTTTGGCTTAAATACATTAGAAATTGCTAATATGAAAGAGATCTGCCTGTGGCAAAATCCAGCTGGAATAATCTGGAAGAAAATGCTAGCGTATTCTGTGTTTTGCCAAGTCATAATATCTGCTTCAGTTCATATGCCTGAAACTTTTGCTGCTGTGTAGCCACTAGCCTGAGTGCAACACAAGTAGCAGAATCCCTGTGTTACCTGTTTAGTAAACAAGCATGTCTAGATATCCAACAGCTGCAGTAAGATGTCCTCAGTGTCCAACTGGGTTAAAGTAGTCTATGGCAGAAGCATTCTCATAATAACCCCTTAATGCTACTTGTGGATTGTGCTGTTATTTCTGATTAGACAGTCACTGATTCAAATGCTGTCATTTTCCCTTCCTCAGACAAGTATGGTATCTGTTGAAGGCCTGGCAAAACTCGTAGATCCTTCTCAACTGACGGATGAGTTTGAAGGATCCTTGGATTACAACCACGATGAATGGATAGAGTTGCGCGTCTCCTTGGAAGAATTTTTCAACAGTGCCATTCATTTATTATCAAGGCTGGAGGATCTCCAGGAAATGTTGGCTAGGAAGGAGTTTCCAGTTGATGTTGAAGGCTCAAGAAGGCTGATTGATGAGCACACGCAGCTTAAGAAAAAAGTGATTAAAGCTCCTGTGGAAGAACTGGATCGTGAGGGTCAGAGGTTATTACAATGCATAAGATGCAGTGATGGTTTTTCTGGTAGGAACTGCATTCCTGGAAGTGCAGATTTTCAAAGTCTTGTGCCAAAGATCACCAGCCTTTTAGACAAGCTGCATTCTACCCGGCAGCACTTGCATCAGATGTGGCATGTCCGCAAGTTGAAATTGGACCAGTGCTTTCAACTCCGGCTTTTTGAGCAAGATGCTGAGAAGGTAGGGAATAATCTGTTCTTTTCATACTTTACCAAGACTCTCTCGCAAGGACACTGTGGCCATTTTTTCTATAATTAGCAATGTGAGGTATTCATCACAGGTGTAAATCTCATGCTTCCAGCAGATGTACTTTATGTGACTCGTAAACCAAATTCACTGAATGAATTTTTTGATGTAGGTGGCATAATGATATCCAAGAATAACTTGTCTGTGTCACTTTTGATGAAAGTTAATCTGCTTTTTTGTGTCACAATGGGTACATTTGGTAGACATTAGCACGAGAATCAGGCTTTTTTTTTCTCAAGTTTCTTTTACTAAGCTTATGAATATATTTATCTACATGTCACAGCACCTAAAGAAGAATGATTTTAGGGTTTGATTCACTATGATCATTGTTTGCACTTGTGAGTCTCTGGGAAATCTGTAGTTTAAATCCTTCTAGCTGCCACCTCAAACAACATTTTCAGTTTCCCTTTCCTAGTAAATCGCAACAGGGTTTGCAACTGGTATAATCTTTAGTAGTGGCTTTATACCAAGGACATGTCTACTTAGCTCCCACAGCATGAGATATGAGACTGTGTTTAGGTTAAACATATAAACAGACCAAGAGAAAGTATTCTGAAATGACAGCAACACGCAAAACTCCGTGTGGCTGTTTTGCATTAAAAAGCACATAAGGATGGCGTTTGTATTCATACCTGACACTGAGTCAGTGGCCAGGATTCCTGTTCACCAGCACAAGACCTTATTTAAGAAATATTTAACATTAAATTATTCCTTAGAGATTGCATTGCAGCTTCATATTTCTTAGACATTTGTAATGTAGCGTATCAGCCTGAAAAGTACATAGGATATCTCAAAATGAAATACGGTGTACAAAAGTATTTAGAGCAGCAGAAGCACAGGTAAATAACGTGGCTTTAGGAAGCTGTAGTTTCATAGATGTCCGGTACTGCTGCAGAGTTATATCCCCATTCCCTGCCTCTTCAGAAGATACTCATTCAGGAACCTGTAGCAGATAGGGAAGTCCCCTGCAAGCAAAGTACAGCAGCTTTGTAGTATTTGTTGAAAAGATTGACCAAAAGTTAACCAGAGATCCCTAACCAGGTCTCATACACAACACCACCTACAAATTTCAGCACTATACAATAAAGCAGGCTTCTTACTACTTCTGGTATTTGTCTGTTGTTTGCCTCTGGGAGCATATGCAGGTACTGATTCAGGTGAATTTATTCTAGAAAACTGTGTTTTGCTGGAGTCTTGGCAGTCTTGCTGTCTTAGTGCAGGAGTGCTTGACATTGTTAGGTAGTTTCGTGAGAAGTCTTTGCTGCACATCTAAAATTCTAGGCCACTGAAGTAGGATATTCTCAGTGGAAGGTACTGAGCTCCTGGACTCATCTTTATCTAGTCTGTATATCCATCAAAAGCACCAATCTCTGAATATTCTCCACTTAATGTATGATCCAGTTGTTTCACTAATGTGTCTCTCTGGACCCAGGAGGAACAGCAAAAGAAGTGCAGACCTCATCTGCAGAAGGATCTCACTGAAGATTTATTTTTTTTTTAAACCAACTGCAAATTAATACTATTTTTAAAACATCAGAGAAGCACATTGCTTAAACAAATATAATCTTCAGTAGTGCAGAGCAAGACACAAGACGTTGGTTTTCAGTGCATATAGTAAATATCTTTAAGGGATGCTGTGGCTGAAAAGCCTCCATCGTTATATAATCAGTCCTCCTATTGGGAAAACCTTGAACTCAGATGAGTCCCTCTAAAATGAGACTCACTGCAGTATCACTCAAGAATGCATAAGAGCAGAGTTTTTCTTCTAAATGCTACAATTTCTTCTTCCTTTTTTTCCTTGTGCCTCACATGCTATAAGATCACTCACAGCTGTCCTTCCCAGTGGTGGCTGGATTTCAGTCAGTGCTTAAATTTGGATTTTCAGTTTCTTTGGGATTATTCAGATGACCACTGCTTACTAACATAAAATTTTAGTTTTATTTATTATTATTATTTGCTAATATAAATAGAAAATTATTATTTAGCAAATTATTATTGATTATTAATGTTGCCAAGCTCTGTTCTGTCATGTTGCAGGAAGTCTCCAATATGTTTTTCCTTTCTATCTCCTGAACAGGCATAAAAGGATGGTGTGATACAAGCCTGAGCATTGTGACAGCTGGGTTCTTTGCATGTGTTAACCTGAGGTTGTCAAGTGTAAGGCTTAGGCAAGTCAGCAGATAAATTAAACTTTTGAGGTGAAAGAAGAAGCAGTGAGAACGCGATTCCCCTGCCTTTTTAACACTGGCTGTCTCAAGCAATTCCTGATTGACAAAACAGTCTTTTTGATCTTCTCGATATCTCTTATTCATCTTCCTCTCATTAACTAATCATGTAGACTTGCTTTGGCTTCTCTTGAGTAGCTTTGCTTGCCTTTCCTTGAAAATTACATTTTCACAAGGAACAGAAGATATTTTATTGTTTTATAGTCTCAAATCAGTGTGTTTAATCTGTTCAGTTTATGAGTCCCAAAAATTTTTCTAGGGAAGGTTGCAGGCCATCTTACTGCACATTTCACACATGTAGACTGTTGTAAAACATTGATGTGCTTATTCTCCTTAGCTGCCTTTTGCAGATCTCTTTGAAGTAGTCAGACCATCTCAGACTGGAAAGTACTTGTCTCATAAAATGTTCAGAGCTAAATCCAGGCTGAGCGCTGTCTCCACTGTATAAATAGCTACCACAGTGTGTCTGTGTATTGAATTTTAAAGTTTCCTAGTGCCTCCATTTACTCAGTTGCACTCTACCCTCTACAATTAGGTATGGTAGCAGAGCCAGGATGGTCTTCATCTCCTGGGGAGAGGCACAGCTCTTTCCATTTAACCTGGATATGTCATTTAGTGCTAATCAAATGACAACTCTAATACACTGTGAAAGCTCAAACTCCAACATGAAATTCTGAATATAAATAAGGTTTTAGGGCCTTTTAAAATATCCCTGTGTACTCATTGAGTGATATTTTAGGAAACCTGTTCTAATAAGGAGAAAATGGACAAGGACTTTCCGTTTTCTAGACACCTCTGATTTTAAAAATTTCAAATGTTCTCATTCCCTGAAAAGTTCTTAAAGATGGGATAGGAAAAAAAAGGGGACACAGAAGGAAAAACACACAGTATTTTAAGGTAGGTTAATTTTTGAACCCCTTAGTATTAAAATAGCCCAGATGTTCAAAGCAAATCAATTAACATTTTTCCTTCCTATAGGTTCCCTCTATTGGAACATTTATAAGTGCTAGTCACTGACTGGACACACAAATTATTCAAATTACGGATATTACAACTTACAGAAGGTCTGTATAGTTGTGTGCTGAGCAATTCATATTATTGAAAAAATAAAAGGAGGTGGTAGCAGTCACAACCTGGGCTTTTCCTACTCAAATCAGTGGGAGGGAGCAGAGTTGTCTGTGGAAAAACTTTGTCTCCAAGTCAGGCCTTTAGGGTTTTATTTTCCTGTTCTGGGGCTGAGAGAGAGGAAAAGTTGGGCTATCACTTAGGCACAAGCAGTGCAGTGAGATTGAATCCCCAGATGGAGACTGGAAGCTCCTTGAAGCTCAAGTCAGCAGGCAGGTCAGCCATGTGGGGAGCTTTGGCAGAGTGGTGTGAGGAAGCTCACATGCTGTGCAGTGCTGACTGTAATGATCTGTAATGATCTGCTGATAAATAACACATTTCAGCTGCCTGTGTAGCCCTGACCCTCACTATTTGACAAATTCATTCCTCGACAACCAATATATACATACGTATGTACATATATATGTGTATATATATATATATATATTTGTAACTAGAACTGAGGATTCACTGTGTTTTTACTGGGTAACAGGGAAAATATTTTTAGCCATCAGTAACATGAAAAACAATGTAGTCCGATCTAAACTGAATATTGTTTAAAACAAAAAACCCACAATCAGCACAGATCCAACTATTAGAACTATCTGAGAAATGTTAATTGGTTGGTTGAAATCTGGATGGGGAGAAGAATTCAGGCAAAAGTCCACATATTTTGCACTTGAATAAATACCAAAAAAGACAAAAAAATTATCTTTGCATTCTACACTTTTCCAGCTTTTCTGGAAATCATTTGTAACTGGCACCCAACCTGACTTTTGTAGGAATTTCCCCATCATTCTGGGTTGGTTCCATATCAATTTTACTACCCCAGCATGTATGTGAATGAAAAACAGCTATCATGATGTAATCAGCATTGTCCACATTAAGTATAAACAGTATAATCATCAGCTGAACTGAACCAAGGATCTCTACTGTAAACTTGTAACACCCGAGCAAAGAAAGAGCAGGCTGCTGTAGTATCATTGGAGTCAGCCGCTAGTGGGAGGCAGAGGAGACTTTGCATGTTCTCTCTGTCCTCATCTCCCCTTCTCCTTCCTGACTTTCTCCAGAGTCCACTACACAAAGGCAAACTCCAAAAGATGGCAATGGTAGTTAGAAAATGCCACGAGTGAATTTCACTTGAAGTTTGCCGTGGGAGAAACATTTTATTTCATAGAATCATAGAATGGTTTGGGTTGAAAGGGACCTTAAAGATCATTCAGTTCCACCCCCTCTGCCATGAGCAGGGACACCTTCCACTAGACCAGGTTGCTCAAAGCCTCATCCAACTTGGATATTGGATCCATTATCCATTTGGATAAGGCCAGCTTTGTAGAAAGTCTAGTGGCAAACCACAGGCCACATCTAGTCTTCCAGGAGCAGTGAAATAGCGGGCTTGCAGTCAGAACAATCTCCCTCATCCATACTAAAGCCTCCTTTTGAAAAGCACAGCTCTGCCTGTGATTTGCTATGGGGAGCTGTGCTGGCTGCTATGGGACCTCTGTTCTGTGGGTGGCTGCAGCAAAAGGGAGCGGAGGGCATGGCCTGCAGCTCCTGCCCTACAGCAGCTAGTGCTCCCATTTCCCAGGTGATGTGACCAGCCTAGAATGACAGAAAGATTTAAGTGAGTGCAAGAGGGATGGGAATGTGATAACAATGCACAGGATTCATACCATAGAAGACAAGTTTGGAGAGGAGAAGAAGGAGTAAACAAAATGGTTGAGGGGGAATAGGGTGGAATAACAGTTGCAGCAATTCTGCCTCCTGCTCCCTGTGCAGGTGTGGGCAGTGAGACCGTGGCGCCAAGCAGCACAGACTGCATCCTTCCCTTCTCACACACAGCACTGCTTCAGGCCTTCTCACAGACAGAATCACAGAATGCCTGAGGTTGGAAGTGACCTCTGAAGGTCATCTAGTCAGCCACCCTTCTCAAGCAGGGACTCCTAGAATACATGAACCAGGATTTTGTCCAGATGGTCTTTTAATATCTCCAGGGAGGGAGATTCCACAACCTCTCTGGGCAACCTGTCCCAGTGCTCCTCGGTCTGGTGTCCTTCAATAAGGGAACTGAGATGTTATTCTACTGGATAAACACTATTAGACTCAGCCTCCATTCAATGAAATAAATAATGGGGCATTATCTATTTGCCCCATTATTTATTAGGGGGCAAATTATTTATTAGGAAAATCACAAATGCACCAGCTGTAGTAGTCCTGTCCTGTCCAGTGTCCTATTCCCATTCCTAGTGAAAGTATTTGAAAGACTCTTGATTTTCAGCAGAAGCAAAATATACGTGTGAACTCTCATTCTGAAGTGCCAGATAACATTTAGGAGTTTCTGGTTTATAATCCAATTTAACACCATACAGAGTTAGTCTAGAAAAATACAAAGAAGCTCTAACTCCACAGCAAAGTCAATGGGAGAGAAGATTAGCCAAGAAGTTTATAATCCGAGCATTTGAACTATGCTCACGCTATTATTGGAGTATTACACCTGACAAAGGTTCATGTTCTTCAGAAGGAAGGAATGCTCTGCAAGATACTCTTTGTCTAAAAAGATGCAGGATAACAGTGATGGAATAATAGAATGCAAAATGTGGAAATTTACTGTGTGGTTTAGGGGGAAAAAAGATGGTTTTAAGAAAGAAACACTGATGTCTTGCTTTTGGACAGAAGAGAAACTATCAGTGCATTTGTGATTGTATGATACGTATCCACTTTAACTGTTCCATACATTACTTCCCCTTATACTGCACTTAAAAATTCTGATGCTGTTATGTTCTGTAATGAAACACATTACAAATCTCATGATATGATCCTTCTTGCTAATAGAACGCGGTTTCTTTTACTACAGTCCATTAAGTAGAGCAATTGTAGCTGCTGCTTTAGTCAAGTGATGCTGTGTGGGGAAGCATTTCCTAGAAATGGGTCTTAGCTGACTTTTTGGAAAAGCAGCATAAGAAAAATTAAAGAGATCAGCAACACCTTCACTTCCTTCTTTCCCATCACCTCTACATTTTCTTCTTCTGTCAGTGTCAAAAGACCCTGGAAGTGATACGTAAGCAGGTGATGGAGTTTTCCTGTTCACAATGTGTCATATTAACCTTTAAGGATTTGTGTGATGCCAAAAGGCAGAGCACCTGGGACAGACTTCTCTGACTGAGATAAAATCCACTTACTGAAGGACCATTTCCCCTCTCTTATTTCACTGCTAGAAGCACTTGCTTTCTTTGGTCTGTTCTACATGCCAAATATACAATTGCCTCCAAGATTTCATGTGAAATGTTGTCTTAGAAATTACTGTAAAGGGATATGTCCCAGAGAATGAGACTGGGAGATCAATGAGGAAAGTACTGAGAAGCTGATGGAGGGAGCTGTCTTATTTGAAATGAATACAAAGTGTGTGAGTTCCGAGGAGGTGGTTAATTAGGACTGGGGAGTAGGCAGGAAGCATATAAAAAAGATATAAGAAACAGTATAAAAATGATACAAAGCTACTAGAGAGTGTCCAGAGGAGGGCCACAAAATTGGTGAAGAGTTTAAAGGGGAAGCTGTATGAGGAGAGGCTGAAGTCGCTTGGTTTATTCAGCCTGGAGAAGAGGAGACTGAGAGGAGATCTCATCGTGGTCTATAACTTCCTCCCAAGGGGAAGAGGAGGGGCAGGTGCTGATCTCTTCTCTCCGATGACCAGTGATAGGACCAGGGGAAATGGCAGGAAGATGTGCCAGGGGAGGGTGAGGTTGGCCATGAGGAAAAGGTTCTTGAGGCAGAGGGTGGTGGAGCACTGGAACAGGCTCCCCAGGGAGGTGGTCATGGCGCCAAGCCTGACAATATTCAAGAAGCATTTGGACAAGGTCCTCGGACACATAGTCTGAATCTCGGGATTGTCCTATGCAGGGTCAGGAGTTGGACTTGACGATCCTTGTGGGTCCCTTCCAGCTCACAACATTCTATAATTCTATGATAGTCAGAGGGGAAAGAACCATCGTTGCACCAGGAAGTATGTATGACCCCCGTACTGTTTCACTGTGAAAGGATTTGATACTGAATAAATGGTATTTAACAGTTAACGGTAATAATCGTACAGGCATAATAAGCATGGATTAGACATGGATTTTTGCATAGGATTAGATTTCATTTAAATTACACGAACACCGCATTGGTGTACAGAACTCGGCATGACCTGGATTTTCCATCTAAGTACTTACACCATGGGTATCACAACAGCACAGTAAGTGAGCATCACAGTAAGGAGCTTTCCCGGAGATTTTGAACACGGGGAGTGTTGTTAGACCTGAGGTAAGCCCCATAAAACTTCTGCAATAAAAGGAGTCAATAAGCTTAGTGTCTTCTGCAGAGACATTTGACTGAGGGTCTAAGTGAGGCTCACTTAAGCACGTTACCTTCATCCTTAGCCCATTTCAAATGTCTGTGCAGGCAAAGGACAGAGGCCTGGGGGTACAGATACTGACTGGGAAAGGCACTGAACTGGGGTCTGTGTTTGTGACCATACGTGCATTTGCAGAGAACTTTATAAGAAGAGTTACCAAGAATTTACTGCTAAGCATGAATGAAACCCCTTGCCCGTAATCCCAGAAAATTCGCTCTCAGAGATCACAAGGGCTCAATTTGTTGTTGGTAACTACCCCTCTCAGCCCAAACCAGCTGCTTCTCTCTTTATTGGGTGAAACAACTCTGTTTCAAGCTAGTTTTAGCTGCATCGCCTGACCTGATTGCATTTTGATGCTTGTGGTCTCCCTGAGTTATTTGCTAAAAAGACAAATGCCTGATTCTGTAAAGCAGAGAGAGTCTCAGCTTCCACTGAAATTAATGCAAGACTCACAGTGTTTTTTAAGAGTTCCCACTGACGGGTATTCAGTGAGCAGCACTGTTAGAGCCCAACATCCAGGAGCTGCGTAGCCAACATCTCTAGATACTGTCTCTGGATCCAGCCGTACTGATGGCAGGCTTAGCCACTTTGCCACCCGCTTAGAGAAATGGGACCTTATTTCCAGCTGTTGATGGTGGTGCTCTCCTGGCCTTCACCCAGTATTCCAGTTATGTTGGTACACATTTGCAACATTATGGGCAGCTCGATTTGCCAAGGCTTGTGATAGTCCTAATGTAAGAAAAACAAGCTTTGAAAATGTTCCTGACACAATTGGCTCTTATTTTTAAGCTATAGAAGAAATGTACAGATTTCAACGTTTACGTATCTGGAATAGACATTGCTCAAGAGCAACATTTAGTCAAAATATTTTAAGTTGCTTTAGCATCTTTTTCTCTAGCTTTTCTCATTCATATGGACTCTTGTACAGAGCACATAGTGTCTGTTCTCTCCTGAAACCATGTTTTCATATCTGGTGTCTACTCTCTTATACTGCCAGTGATAATCTGAAATTTTTCTTAGCATATGGTGCCTTTTTTGGTATAGAGATTCTCACTAGGTAACTGTATTTCCCCATTAATAAAACAGACTTGGGATGCCAGTGCTGGGAAGGAAAGTCAACTATCAGTCTAAATAAGCTATGTGAATAGAAGATCATCTCGTGCCATCCTTTTTACTTAAGTCCACTCTGAAGCTAAAACAAGAGAGGACAAGCCCCATGTTCAACATCAAGTATTTGCTCTGACACGGAATTTCTGATACCAGGCAGAACACAGCAAATGGGTGCAGATAGGTCCCTAAACTGTTGAATTGGCAGACACAGTCTTACAGAATCATATCTTAAAATGTTGGAAAGATAATTATATAGATGATATGGAAAGGAGGCTTAAATTGAGACTGGGTGTGTGAACAATAGTAAAGTACATGTTCATATGGCACCTGGCACAGGAAGGTACTGAACCTGGCTGGGGTATTGGCTGTTTCCAGCAAAGAAATGCAGATTTGCAGTTGAAAAATGCCCTTGGAAATGTAAGGGTATGAAACATTCCAGTGGAATACAGATACATATCCACGAATGATTTGGGTTGCTTTAGTACAGTACTGGATATTTTCTGCTTCACTTAAGATGTTTTGTGCAAGACCTTTCTAATAACATCGATCAAGGTCAAAGGATCAACACAGGAAATTCATATCAAAGGGAGAAACTGTATATCCATTCTTTAAAATCTGTCTTTCCCCAAATTAACCTATAATAACTTTTATTTAATTACTTCACACATTTTTAGAACAAAGGAGGCTCTAATAAAACAGATGAGAATTGAAAGCATGTTGCAATAACTCTATTGTAACAGCAGTTTTTCATTAATTTTCAGTGTTTATTCAAATGTGCTTTCTGTCATGTTTCTTTTTTTTCTTTTTTCATTTTAAAATAATTGAATTCTTGCAACTGAATACTGCTCCTGCTTTGTCTTGAAGCACATCAGTGCTCTCTGCCATGGATAAGCCACTATGAGGTGTTCTGATGCAGCTGAATAAACACTATAATATTCTGAATGCATCTTTACTGATTTTTTATTTTTTTTTTCTGAAGCTTGGTGATAGTGAAACAAGGCTTATGCTCATGGATTGCCCAAATTACTGGGTTTGCCTGGTCTCAGACTTATTATTTTTTCTTTTTTTTCTTTTTTAAACAAACAAAAGAATGTTTACCTAGAAGCAGAATGTTATAACAAGGGGTGGTTGTCCACAGGGTGTGTGTTGACAGTTCCTTGTGATGCTGTGAGCATTGATGTCATGTGCTAAAGAGATTTCAGAGTAGAATCAGCACCTTCCACTTTAGAAAGCTCTGACAGTGGCAGGCAAACTGTCAGATCTGCAGTCCCCCTCACCTAGTCATGAACACAAAAGAATTATTGAGAAACTGTGGAGTAAATCCTCTTCAGCATCTATAAGGATAAATTACTTGCAAAAACCTTAATCTTTAACAGGAAGATGAATCCTGCATAGCCTACATCTCTCAGGTCAGGAATTTGCATGTTGGGACTTGCAGTCCTTGCAGGCTATAGCTCTGAATTAAAGATGCAGCTAGCTGACATCTGCTCTTTTTAATATGAAGTAGTTTTCTGATAGGTTGCTAATGCCATCCACAATTTGTTGCCCACAATCTAAAGTGCAGAGTTGCCTGAGCAAGAAGTAATCATGGCAAGGTGCTCTGTGGGAACTGTTCATTACTTTGGCTACTGCTGGTCACTCTTAATAAGATCGTGTTCTTTGTATCTGTAGGAAAGGACAGATTTTTGCAAGACCAGGAGTTAATTATAGAAGTTTTAAACTTCCCTCAAAGCATGAACAGAGCTCATTTCTGCTAATTAGATTGTAAAATCAAAATGTCTTCATTATTAGTGAAGTTCTGAAGAAGCTTGAAACTTTTTCATAGTGTCAAGCTTGTATCCTACTACTTTCTTATTTATCAGTCAAGACCACAGGGGGTGTTCCCCTATGTACCAATAGCATTGTGAATATTTGCTTTTCTGCTTTTCCATTCACCAGTAAAAAGCTTGAGGACAAACCTAATAACAACGGGGCAAATTCACAAGTTCACACCAACTGCTTTGTGCTGCTCCTAGAACTGAAAGCAGCCACAAACCCAGTTTTGCCATCTGGTTTGAGGAAGTGTGGGATTGCCTTGTCTGCTGAGCAGAGCAGTAGAGGGTACTGGATAAATATGTATCAGAAATCCTCTTCCTGGTGGATGCTATTCTAGTGGTGAATGTCACCTACCATTGTTGCAACCATAATTTCTCAGCCTGTGGAGGAGGGGACTGGGCTCCTTTTGGAGCCTATCATTGACATTTCTGTTTCTGCTGCAGAGAGTCTGTTGCTGGTTGGACAGCTCTGAGGGTACAAACTTCCTCCTGTCACACTTCCATGACCCAAGTTTGGACTCCACAAGCACAGCACATAATTTTCTGAAGGCTTTGTGGTGCTGATTTTTTAGATGTGGACAGCTGTCCATCAGGAAGGGCAGTCATCTGCCAGAGACTGATTCCTGTTGATCTGGATTGGTTTTGGAGCAGCAAAATGAAAGTACAAAGGATACAATGTTCAAAGCTAAAAACTGGGAATTAAAAACCACAGGGGTTAACTGCCTTGCCTCCTGTCACACGGGAAGCATGTCCTGCAGTGGGAGTCCTGATCTGATAGATAATCTCAGTGCTTTTCATCTTTCTTTATCAATTCATCCTGCCCTGTGCTGTGAAATCCACTTTTCTTATTTTTGCAGGCAGCTAAATGCGTTGCCTCCACAGCACTTGGAATTGAACCTGATCTTTTTGATGGGAACGTGAAAACAATAACAATTCCTCACTCCACTGCTGCAGCTAGGGATGAGGAAGACTTGCACATTTCCTTCATGCTAAATGTGCCCTATAGCATAGTTACAGCAGTCTGGGGCCACTTTCTATCCGATTTGCACTGGATCATCCAACACACTTGTGACCTTTCAGTGCAAGAGGGCAGAACGTTAACCGAGTGATGGCGTAGTTCCTGCTTCATGTTTCCAGCCTCTGGCAGCAGTTACCTCACAGTCCGTCCGCTTCAGACTGTAAGGAAACAGCTCTGAAGCCTGCTTCTGCTGAAACTGGAACATGGTGTGCTGTGCTATTTGTAGTTTCCTGCTGCCGACACTGGATACGCAGTTACTATTCCGCTTGCTTCCTCCATGAACATTAGAATGGGTCCAAAAATAATTAAAGCCAGTATGTTCTGATGGAATATTTTGCATTTGCACAAGTTTCCTCTTTATTTTGCTTGCCAATTTTGATAGGGAGCATTTCGAGGCTGTTTCAGCTTCCCCAACTTGGCACTGCTGGGAAGCACAGGAATGCTCCCCTGATCAGTATGGCAAAAGAAAGTGTTTTGGCATCTGAATAAAGACTTAAAACTCATTTTTAAGGATGAATATAACATATTATAACCACAAAGTTCTGCTTTAATTAATGAAGACAAGAAGACCCAAATGCTCTAAAGGGCAACAAAGCCCACACATCTCAAAAAAGAGAAGAAGGAGGCCCACACATATAGGAAAAAGAAGAAACCTGCACTTTTTTATTTATTGCTTTGATCCTCAAGAAGGTTAGGTGATAAAAGCCTAGCTGTCAGGAAATAATGTAATTAAACTGTGCGTGAGGTTCACAAACTTATTGTGCGGCATCTTTCAAATGTAGCTATGTGATTATTCTTAAAAGAATGTCTTCCTGGCCTGGATGAAATGCTTTAAATGGCCCACACTTGGCAGAGCTTGGGGTCTTAGAATTATATCTGAAGTTAGCCTTCGTATCTATTTATAGGGAAGACATAAGGGTGGGTGTGCAGTTGAGAGGTTGCCTGCTCAGGTGCTGGTGACGGTTTAAGAGGTGAAATCAGGAGCATGATCTGTGGATCATTTCCAGTAGTATCAGCATCATTTTAAACCAGATCACGCTGGCTTTTCTTTTTGTGTATCATGCATGTTATAAAAACTAATTCAGAAATTTTTTTCTTGAACCTTCATGTATTGCAAGGCCTCTCCATATTACTTGGCATTGAAATCCTGGATGCCTTACATCTTACACAGGTGCTGAAAAGGTGTCACAAGCAAAAGAGTCTGAAGTTGAGGAGTTTTGCTCAATTTATTGGCAGTCAACACAAACTTCTGATCTCAATTTGGATGCTAAGACACACTCCCATAAACACCTGTTCTTGCCCAGACTCAATATTCCTGATTTTTGTCATAGTTTATACCCCTTCTATCAAAATTCCTCTGGTGGGGTGACAGGCAGTGGGGGATGTCAGAGATAATATTTGCATGGGTTTCTGCTGCTGTTGTTACAGCTATTCTCTGATTCCTAAGATTTTTCTGCTGCTGTTCCGTAGTGTCCCTGCCCTGGTATGGGCCACCCACCATCCCTCAGGGGAGTCCCTGCCCCCTTTGCCATGGAGCACCCCACAGAGTGTCTCCAGCCCTCAGCAGCTGACATTTTATTTCCCTAACACCTTGTATCCAGGTGCTTTTCTGGCTGACAGGTGTTTTGGTGTGATGGTCGGGCTCTGGGGGGGGTGGTTTTCCCGCCTGGGGATCCCCCTCAGGGCCAGAACCAGCGGGAACCGGCCGGGACCAGCTCAAGGCAGCTCATGGCCTCCTGACAGGCCGTCCCGCTGCGCAACCTGTCACTCACAATCGTAGCACAGGGGAATGGACAAGCACCTTCCACCCAGCCTAGTTAGCCTTTACAGTCCTTGCAGCCCTGGGGAATCAGAAGTCGCTGTGAGGGGTGAGATGGATTTTAAGTTTTTTACCAACAGGGCCGTTCACTGAGGTGGGCCCTAAGGCAGCCCCGTGAAAACCAGGAGTGCTGCCCCGGGGGCGGCAAGGCCCGATGTCACCTGTGGGGCGTGTGTCCCCAGGCAGGGACACCATCTGCCTCCCCGGCTTGCCAGGTTTGGCGTGGTCAAAGGAAAACTTTTAACTGGTTGATTGATGGGATGGGGAAATAGCCCAGGGCACAGGAGTAGGGAGTGCTGGACACCCCAGAAACCAGTGGAAAGCTGATGTTCTTTGCTTTCCATCTGTGCAGAGATCCCAGCTCCAACCTCAAAGTGACAGGTCGAGAGTTTTAACCCATGATTACACCACAGCTGTATCTCTGGGCCTCAGATACGGGTGATTTTGGTAGGGGAAATGCCATGCTTCTGATATGAATCAATAAACATCTCTCTGACTGTTTTGTTTTTAATGGCAGCTATTTAGAATTACAGGAATGTCGCACATTAAGCCAGGAATAGAAACAGGGTGTATGATAAAGTCACCAAACTCATATAGCATTTTCAACTGAATGAAATTGTGTCACAGATTCTGAAAACTGAGAGGAAAATCCCTCATCTGGGGAATGACTCTGATCTTTTCATAATTACCACTTTTTTCTGTTCACGAGACTGTTGTCTGTTTATCTCTTAGTATTACATTTCCTATCCCGCCAATGAATTAATTTGCGCTTAGACAGCAAGCAGTTCTCTGTAGATGATCTGTGCCCGGGAAAGGCCATTTCCATTTTAAGGAACAGAATATCCTTT
>NW_010296137.1:107153-108230 GCF_000700745.2 Antrostomus carolinensis
GTGTTTGATGTCACTAAGCACAGTGGAAAGGTACAATATTTCAAAAAAGCGAAGCAAACATGAGGATACATAAAATACGCCCAGATATCGTTATTCATATTTATGTGTTCAGCATCTGTAATTTTCTCCTGCCTTCAACAATAAAATTATTACTTCTCTATTCAGCATTATAGGAATCACATGCCTTTGTGCGTGGCTGTGGCTTGATATCTGTCAGGAAAAAAAACAGATCTCTTACTCTGGCATTTAGCAGGAACATTTAGCATGAGTATGTTGGAAATAGTGCTCTGATATTAATACAAAGCTATTTGTCACGTTGCACGTCTAGCTAATTTTCTAGTGGGTTGACAGTTGGGCCCATTGTCTAGAATAATTTAATGTGCTGTAGCTTAAACTTACTGTACTCTATGAATCATATACACAGATATTTATAATGGAAAAACTGTGTTCATGCAGCATTGAGGCTACACAAATACAGCTGTGGGTCTGAATCTTCGGTGGGTGTAAATTGGCCTCATTGGAACGACACCAGTTTACCCTGCTGTGGACCGTGCCAAACTCATGTGAAAGGGAAAGATTTGGCAGAAATATCAGCTTGTCCGTCACCGTCTGTAAACAAGAGACAAACACAAAAACAAACACATCTTTGTATTTAAGCCCAGGCTTAGCAAAGCATTTAAATGTATGCTGAGTTATATTTTAAACCTACAAATACTTGATTTAATTAAGGCTGTATTTATAGAGCTGCGATAGGATTTCCAGCAAATTGGGATTTTTTTTCTGGTGAAACAGTTTTCATCAAATTTGTTCATTCATGAAAAAAATGAAATGTGCTATCAAGGCTTTCTTTAAGTCCAAAATTTATTCTGGGGCTAGTACACTCCTATCTGAGAACAACCATTTTCCTAGTGACCCTTCAGGTAACCAGCCCAGTGTCAGGGCCCTGTGGGCACTGATGGGCACTAATGACCCTGATCAGCCTCACATGGGGCCTCCCCAACCCCACCCATGGGCCAGGAGCCCCATTGCAGCTCAGCTGTGGGATATCAGCCTCCAGCTTTGCCATGGGCCCTGCTG
>NW_010296137.1:108243-117249 GCF_000700745.2 Antrostomus carolinensis
TGTGGCATGACCTCGGATCTATTTTGTTCCTGTGGACCTGTGCTGTGATCATGGGGCTGTGTCAGAGCCTGGTTACCCTCACTGCAGCTGATCCTTACCTAGTGATTGACTTCCTAGCTTTAGCTTGGACTTGTCACCAAAACTTGCCTGATGATCTCTTGATTAAACCTGGCTCCTCTCCATGCTCAGGGACTGTGGGACAGGCTCTGACTGATGAGGTCCCTGCCTTGCCTGCTCGGTTTTCGTTCTGGCTCCTCAGAGTTCCTTAGGGAGCAGCTAGCCTGGACAGCCAGCATCAGCTCTCTGTTATGCTGAATTTAGCCGAGAGGCTTGAGTGGAGGGACTTTTCTGTATTCCAGGTAAACATCCTGATTCTTTAGACTGTTGGCTCTTCTCATTTGCTCCTTTGTGGACATGTTGCTTTTCTGTGGGCCTTTTCCAGGTGTACCTAGGTATGGCTGGTCCCAGTTAAACTGTAGTTATGATTCTTGTCTGGAGGCACTAGGGGGGATTTCTTGATTGACTGTCTTTTATAAAGGTAGCTCACATGCAAATCTTTCCAGAATGAGGCCTTTGCATATTAATATAGGCTGTGCATGTACCACAAATCTATTGCATAATATTCCTTTTGTTCAAATACTAGCTAAATTCAATTGCAAGAGTTGTAAGGAATATGACTTGATTTATCTGTAATTGAATTGTTGTGAATACTTCAACTCAGTTAATGAGATAGGACTAGACCTTGTAGTTGAAAACTTAGTAAACCTTGAGAGTGAATTTGGCAGTTACTAAGTATTATTATTTTGTTTATATAGTGGAAGCATACAAAAATGAACTTGCTTAGCCACAGATGTCCTCAGAGTGAAACTTTCCACTTTCTGTTGTAGATTAGTCAATTTAACACTGGCTGTATAGTTTTGAAAATCCAAAATGGATTAAATACCTCTCTTTAATAAGCAATGTATGTTTATATCTCCAGTGTTTTCCAACCTGTGGATCATGGATTATTAAGTTCCTTAGTAGTTGGTAAAGATATTTGATAAAACAGATTTGTTGTCCATAGACTTTAATTTCCTTGCCTTGAAAAATTTTATGGAGTCCACAAATTGGAAGAGATTGAAAAGCACTGGTCTAACAGGGATTTCATCTGGCATATAATTAGCTATTTGCCCTCTACTCAACTACAGGCAGGACATTCTTTTAGATTAACTTTTTTTTTTTTTTCTCTTTGTTAGCTGTGTAGGGCAGCATAGTGGGAGAATACATTTATGCCTGATGCATTCATTACGTGAGACTGACTGGAGTTTATTACAAAACTCTGCTTCATGTTTTTTCTAAGTGCTCTTGAATTTGCTCTTCTTATTTGTAACATAACCAGAGTTCTGCTTTTCAGAGGTTGTCAATATTTATGCAGGAGGCTACCAAGAGAAAAGATAGTGAGGTAATGCAGGAGGTACTGATGTTGATTCAGTAGCTATTGCTCTTCTGTTTTTGTATTTTCTTTTCTAAAGTTGATGGTAGAAGGTTCACAGGTGATCCTAGATGAAGACAGCTGGAATATTTCCAGCAAAAAATCAACATTCCACAAAGTCCTATTAGGACTTTAGCTTGGATAGAAAGATAACCATGAAGTAGAACTAGTGCAGAGAGAGGCTTTCTTCTGTCTTATGAAGAAATAAAAGAGCTGGGCTCTAGTAAAACAAACAGCAGGAGAGACAATGAACATGCTGAAAAAGGTTAAACACCTGGGAGGATAATTTTTTTAACTTAAAGGACAGTGTTAACCTAAGAGCAAATGTCTATAAACTGCCTATGGGTCTGATTTAGGTCAGAGAGTATATGAAGTGTTCAGTAACAGGAGCAGAAGTTTTGTGGAACTGTTTCTCAGAGGAGGAGCTGAGCTGTAGCATTTAACTAGTTTTCAGGTGGAGCTTCATCCCTTTATGAAAGGAAATTTTATACTGTGGTTAGCTGCCAAAAGCAGTGATTGGATGTGACCTGAATGTCCCTTTGGGACTTTTTTCTTGATACATATCCTATATTGTTCTTCAAGATGGTGTGGTTATAGTGGTTATCATTCAGTCCTTACTTACCCATACGAGATTGATATTTATGGCTCATAACTTACAGAGGAGATGATTTGTTACAAACAGGTTCGTAATTAATTTCACCCCTACTATAGTGTTGGATGGATTTGGAATTTATTACTTTTAGCATGTATAAATAATTTCATCAATAAATATATTCAGTTCACTGGCTGCCAAAACCATGAGGGCTGTAATCCCCCCATCAATACCACTTGGCATAGGGTGTGCTGCCAGCCCTGTGGTGGGAACATCATCCTGTGGTGTTCTGCACCACTGTTTCAGAATCCAGTGCTAATGCTCCTCAATGAGCTCTGACAGAAGCCAGAGAACAGAGATTATTATTTGAAATGATGTTATAAATCTCATTTTTTCCGAGGTAGGGCTGGACTGCACACAGTTTGCATACATGCTGTTCCATATCTTCCCTATTCTCTAACATCTGCTCTCACCCTGTGCTTGTCTGCCAGATGGTACAAACCCAGGGAAAGTATGGAGTCACATTCTTCCTCGTTAGGACTTTACTTATGACCAGCTTGAGACCTGCTGTTCGGTTTAACAGTTAACCTGCATTTTACAGTAACTCATCAACTATGATGACAAAACATGAGGTTAAGAATTCATTGTTGCCAGCATGACTGACATTGGAGATATGATCTGTTACCCTAACTCTCAAGTGAAGTGGCCTCAAGACCACGTGTACTAATTACTGGCGCATGTATGATCATTAGTGACAGTTGAGATAGATGCTTTAGCAAAGCGCTGAGCAGAGACCCTTTGGATCATTCTTAGTTCTAACTCTCTCATAAGAGACTAATTTTCTTAATTAAATGTAGCACTTAACATTCTTGAACATATGCATTTACTTTCCTTTATGTATTATTAGAAACAGGGTCTACAAGACATAATCACATTGACAGTTTATCTTCTGTTTTACATATGCTTAACCCCTCCCCCCAACTACTCAGTCACTGGAAAACTCTTAAGTACTTAATTGGTCTCCAGATTATCTGCAGCACAGTCAAGCCAGTCTGGGAAACATTGAGGACAGTTGGTTCACATCTTAGAAGTGATACAATGTCCAATCTTAGTCCTTCTGGGCTCCTGTTTAGTCTGAATTCATGACTGCAAGAATGATTAGCAGACTTAAGAGAAGAATTAACTCACTGGCAGTCAGCACAATTCCAACTAAGTAGTAAGTCAAAGGAATAATTAAAGGTCCATTAATTTAATGATGATCACCAGGCTACATTTGTTAGGACAGTCTTTTTCAGGAATGGGATGAGATCCATTGATACACTTCTGTGTAGCGATGTTACTATGGCACCAAAAATCTCCGTTAGCTGAGACACTGTATCTGGTTTAAGCTGATCTCACAGGGCACATTTTCCAGACTCTGGTATGTACTGTATTAAAAACTCATTCCTTTAACAGGAAAGCTAACTTATCAAACGATGTTGAACATTTTTGCAGGAGCCCAAGTTAGCCCCTTAAAACCAGGGAGGTCCTCACAGGGTTGAGTTAAATACCAATTGTTGAGTCATTGCCATGCTCATATCCTTAACAGTGTGCTTTAATTAAGCAAGCTAGGCAGCACACTCACTTCAGGAACACAGGAAGCATCAGTGTTTCTCGTGTGGGAAACAAGTTTAACTTGAAAGCTTTCAGGAAATATTGCTAGTAATATGGGCCAGGCCAGCTGATGTTGACAGACCTTCATATTGAAACCTCCTGGCCACACACTGCAAACTCTCACAGCATCATCACGAGTCACCCAACATCTGGTATTTTCAGAGCCTAAACTTCCAGTCCTATTATTATGAGACAATTGTTTAAATCCATTTGTAGACTTAGGGGTTGAAGAGAAAATTTGAAAATGCGATCTATTAGATCTCAAAAGCAAATAAGACACCATTTAAATCTATTCATTTATTAATTTTATATCCCATGTTTGTTAAGCATATCTTGTGATCTGTGGGACTGTGAGATACTTATCATTTCCATGCATCCTTGATGAGGAGGGTGAAAGTATAAAGTTTTCCATGGTATCAGACCTGTGCAATAGAGAAAACCCAAGACTACTTCTGGGTATGCAAGAGTGATTGTAAATACTGCATATTATTCATAATGAACCAAGAGCAATGAAAGCTTTTACAGAGCAAAGTGCATCATGAACCCTACTTTAGACTGTAGTGAATCTGCATCTTTTTCTCTCTGCACTCATTCCTGGGCATCTTGCTTATTTTCTCCCTGCTCCAAACCATATGGAACTCAAAACTCTTCATTCTCTAGGCTTTCATGTGAGACTTGAGAGAGTTGGGAAGAGACCCAGACCATATTGATGAGGGGTAATTTGCTAAAGGCATAGGCCAGCTGAAACCAAAGTAATTTTTTAATGAAGAACATAATGGAAAGATTCCATGTCTAAACTGAAATTGAATCTCTTTCCAAAACTGCTGTTGTCCATCAATAGAAATTTAAAAAACATATTGTTTCGGAAGGTGGTATGGATCTCATCATTGAGGTCTATTGCTCAGTGTTGCTCAAAATTCCTGAAGGTCATCCTTTCAACTGCTATTGTGTATTTCAGTTGATTAAGCAAGACGAAAAGATTAATCATTTAAATTTACTCTTTTTAAAATTGATAGTTTATTATTGTATTTTAAAAGGCAGAAGCATGGTTTAACTTAACCTAGATTCTCATCCAATAATATGTGTATAGATTAGATGGAGGAAATGCTCCCTATCCACGGAATAATAGATTACTAGTTTAAATTACTTGTCTTAAAAAGATCCTGATTCTGCTTTGCTTAGCAGAAAAGATTAGATTTACTGTTTATTTTTAGTGGATTGCTGCCAGTTTTCTTCTCCCTGAATGTCTTTAGATTGTGTAAAACATTAAAAAAAATGTTCACATCAAACATATATCTGCTTACCAGGAATCTCTGTTGGTTTCTCAGCAGAAATGTAAAAGCTTGTTGTTAGGACATGAACTTTGCTGTTACAGAATTTTTATCTCTTTATTGGCTTTTTTTTTTCTTTAAGCCCACAAGTGTGGCAAATTATTTTGTGCTTATGTTGCCTATTAAATTTTTAATAAAGTGAGAAAAAGGAATCCAATGAGAAAGCTTTAGGTGTCTCTTCAGGTTATAGTTGGTTGTTTCATCCTCCTTAATTGGCAGCAATGTTTGAAACCCCTGGCCTCATCCTTGCAGAAATCTTGTTATTTATACTTTCAAAAAAAATGGTGATAGGCCTGATTTTGATCAGCTTTATAGGTACAAATGAGAAAGTAACTGTGTCAATATCACTTCGAACTTGGGTCATTGTAACTTGAACCAAATTTGGCCTTTAAGACTATTCATCAACACAAAATATAAGCTAGTATAGACTCTGTAGTTGTATTTTCATAAATAAAAAGATTAAGAAGTCAGGTATACGTGGCAGATTTTTGGGGACCAGGTCAGTGTAGTGTGTCTGGTGGCACTGGAGCACTTGCAGTGTTTATTTGCATTTTGAAGAAAGGGATATTCAATATTATTTTTGCAAATCCCCCGCATAAAGCAGTGCACTCAGCACAAAATGCTGGGTTTATTGTAGGAATCTTAGGTGACCCATACATGGCCTTTCCTCTGCTTTTAGGAGTACCGTCACTCCAGGGAACAGATAACTGACCCCAAGAAACTACAGCAACATACAGTGCCTGAGCAGTGGGCTCTGAGTGTTCTTCAGCTGTCACAAGTCAAAAATTGTTATTCAGTGCTAAAGAACAAACCAGCTCTTGACTGGAGGACATGTAGGTGTTCTAACAAAGATCTAGACCGGTCCTTTGACTGTAAGGTGGTTGCTTAGAAGCTGTATCACTTGCCTTTTCACCCTAAACCACTTTCTTTGCCACCAAGGACTGTATTGACCTGACCTCTGCTGCCTCTACAGTTTTTCTTTTCTTATAATGAATTAATAACTTGGGGTTTTTCATTATGAAAGAGTCCTCATTAATGGACAGTTCCCCAGCTTACTGGAATGGAGCTGAGGGAACATGTTTTGAAGGGATACTGTAACAAAAATGTTTGCAGAAAAGAAGAAATCTGAGATTCTAATGCCTGCAGAGCTGTAGACAGGAGTAAAGAATGAAAGGTTCTCACTTGGAATACATTTAGTCTCTATCACAACAAAGAACAAGCCAAAATGTAAACACACAATCTCCTAGCTGACTTGTGACGGCTGATAATGAATGAACGTACCGCAGATTGTCATATTAACATGCTACAAAATAAGGAATGAGTTTCATCAGCTTTATTCAATATATTTCTATCTGTCTCTGAAGTACTGGACTATTCATTTTGCTTGGAAGTACATTTGGAAGTGGGAGAAGTTGAAATATGTACTCTTATAGATATTAATAAAATATTTCTTTTTCTTTTTCTCTCTTCATCCCAAAAATAATAAGTGGAAGATAGACTGGATCCTGGCTTTAGAATTGGAAAGATCTAGGAAATATAAGTGTAGGAAGTCAACTGGCTATTTGGATGTAACATTTGGAAACTTTATGTGTAGACAAAAAAGAAAAGGGGAGCAAGAAAAACCCATCAATAATATTTATGGAATTTTTGGTCCATTTCTGGTTTCAGGGTACTTTATGAACTGCTAGATCTTTGGTCAGTGAAGCAACCCCTGATTTTAGGTCCCTCTGCTGCCATCTTTCTATATATGAAATTCCATTACTTATGGGAAAAGACTATGGGATCAGGTTCCTGAGGAACGTGCTTTATGAATTATGTTTTCTGGCCTATCATTATGTTAATAATGAAATATGGTGATAACTTAAATGCTTCCATTGCTTGACACCAGCTTGTTTTGATGAGGAACATAGATGAGGATTTTTTGTTTGTGTTGCATATACATCTGTCTCAGAACTGTGGATTTTTGTATTTTGCACTGTCTCTTATTGTTTTCATCCCTAACACTTTTTCTTTCTTTTTTCCTCTGTCCTGTGTGAACACTTCTAGATGTTTGACTGGATCAGTCACAACAAAGAATTGTTCCTGCAGAGTCACACGGAGATCGGCGTGAGCTACCAACATGCCCTTGACCTACAGACGCAGCACAATCACTTTGCCATGAATTCCATGGTGAGTTGAGGACACACTGTGAACCACGGGTCTGTGCATGTGAGTGAGGAAAGGGCTGGCACATGAGGGCACCTCCGGTTCAGAGAGCACTGTGGACCTGGGAGGGGTGAAGTAAGGAAGGTCAGGATGGGCTGTGGCAGCAGCACTCTTTCTGGAAAGCCGAGTTGCTCTGTCTACCCAGATGCTGACATATTATTATTTCCTTGATTTAAGAGCAGCGCAGCCCTGTGGAGTTTGTTTATATTTTGGAGAGCAAATACAATATTTTTTTAAGTTTTTGACATTTCTTTGACTGGGAATTAATGAGAGCTGTAGGTGGCACCTTAATAATTTATGCTTCTCCTCCCATACCCTGCTAAGGTATTTTTGAAAACCTTGAAAAAGATACACTAATCAAGCTGTCAGTTGTGTCCACAGTGGGATTTTTGGCTTTTTCAGTAGTTATTTGGTCAGTCTTTTTGAATGCAGCTCAATTTACCTTAGTTTTTATTAAAAAAAAACAAAAATTGAAAACAAACAAACCCCACAACATCATTATACATTTATAAGTATACATTTATAAGTGTTTTTCTCACTTTCTTGCTCTTTCCAGGCATAAGATATTTGTTCTGGAAACTGCTTTGCTTTCAGCACAGAAATGAGGACAGAATGCATTGATTTTTGCACTGGGTTAGAAAAATGCGTGCGTACCTCCTGCTGTAGTTGCACGAGGCAGAGATGAGCCCTCTCTGAATGGTCTCTGTCCACTACACAAAAGCTTACCCTGAGTAAACCAAGTCCTAGAGGTGTACCTCTTCATTCTGTGCTGGTCAGACTACAGCTGCGCTGAGGCTGAGACCTCAAAGGTGGTGGTTGACATTTAAGTTGGTGGTGTAAGTCACCAACTAGAGAGCCACACCCTATTGTGCCACCAAAGGGCAGGATACTTGGGAGCAGCTGTCTGAAATGTGGAAAAGAAGTCCTGGCTACCTGAGGTGGTTAAAGACCACGTGCTGCTTTCATGAGATTACAGGTGTTAACCCTGCTATTCTGGCCAAATTCCAGATCAGGTAATTAACTTCTCAGACCTAAATTCCACCCGCCATTTCCACCTACCTAGCTATTCCTTACTAAAGCACTGTGCCTCATAGGACATTCCTTTAACAATGGAAGATGAGAAATGTTTATAATGTCTATTAATGTATTTATTGTGTTTATAATTGAAAGGAGTACTGAAAAACAGGCTCTAGGCACCTGATTGTTAAGCTTGCCATCACAGTGCCATGTAGAAAAATACAGGATAGCATGACCTCTGTATAACACTGCTGCTCACAGAATCCTAACAAGTAAGTGGGTCCTGGAGGTTGGTGCATTAAGTCATTTGGATTATGAAAGATGCAAAGTCGGTCATAATTCTTCAGAGAATACCATTAGAAAAGTCAAACTGGAGGACCTCCCTTTATCCTTCTTGTGGTACTGTCTGGTATTATTTTCTTAAAATAACTGGGAGCTGAACTTGGAAAGAGATAATTGTTGATAGAAAATTAACGAGTGACAGGGAGGGTGCCACCTAATGGAAGAAAAATTATTTTCCTCCATTCTTCTTCCTTCTGTCCCCAAGTGAACTTTTGGGAATGAGGAATGCAAGGAAGTGAGACATTTGCAAAGATCTTGGGGAACCTCTGGGGGCAGGGACTTCTCAGTGGCTGTGCTGTGGCTCACAGCTCTGCCATCTCACCACCTCAGTGCTGCCAAACTCCTGTCTAACAGAGCTGCCCTGGAGAGAGACCTTTTTGGCTGAGAGGAAAGAG
>NW_010296137.1:117319-189547 GCF_000700745.2 Antrostomus carolinensis
CAGGAATCAGCTTACAAAGCAGATTGTCTCCTCCATCTCTTTAGCGTAGAGGGTCTGTGTGGAAGGGCATGAATACTGGGCACCTTTAACTTTCAGCCTCTAAGTACAATGAGAGACAGCACTCAATTCTGCTCTAATTGATTGGACTGAAATATATGACTCTGTGAAGGGACCCCACAACATAACAAATATGCCAAACAATATATATGTTCTCAGCTAATCTTCCTTATAGGAATATAACTCAGAGAGAGCAGTACACCTTTATGTAATTTTCCATCTGCTACTTTTCTTTTAGCTTTAATTGAATTTTAGACCTACAATCCCCTCTGAAGATGGGGTGATGTCTTCCTTTTGGTTTTGGATCAACATCGATTCATACAGCAAACAGGCACAGTTCATTCAACTTAGATTTCTAGTTTTAAAAAGTCTTTTGATATGCTCTTTCAGTAGGGACTTCTTAAAAAAAGTTCTTGAACAGATTTCTGTTTTCAAACAGAGGTTACATAAGGAGTTGTGGTGTCATTATTGACGGTATGGCAAAGTCAGGATAAAAAAGACTATAGAAATATTTCAGGATACAGTTGCAACTCAGGACTATACTTTTAATTTTAATATATATATAAATGAGGCCTCCATGGTATTTATCAGAAATATCAGAGTTTTACTTAGTGCTTGATATTCTTTATGATCAAATAGGTTTCTCAAGACTTCCCATATTGTAGAAAGGCCTGTATTTGGGTTACCTGTCTGCAGTGGCCTTTCTAGATGGAATTTCAATGCCAGGGTTGCACAGGCTGGCAAATGTAGTGAGTTTTACAGCCTGGTGAGTTTGGCTTGTGGAATTAAACAGCACTGCTGTCTTGTAGAGGGCTGGGCATCCTATTTTTTGGAATAGCAGATGCTCTTCCTATGTCAGTATAGTGCTGCTGTTAGCAGTGATGTTGTTTTTTTAGATGGAGCAGATTCTTTGCTAGAAAAATGTGGAGTGTATCCTGGTGTCTCCAAAAGTCAGTATTGTGAATATGAGGGTGTTGGCATGCAGGAGATATCAGCTTGCTGCATAAGGATGTTGGGCTGCATGCTAGTCACTCTATTTGTGGTAAAGCATGCAGGCAGAGCAAGAGGAGACTGAAACTAAAATGACCCTTTCCTGGACACAGCCCTGCTTCTGTGGTAGGTGATAGTTTTTTCTCTTGGCAGCACACACAAGAACTCTGTGCAAGCCTATGTGAAGACACTCTGTAGTAAGGATGAATCCCCTGCATTTGCTCAAGGCAAGAGTCACCAATGGACTTGGGACAGATCGACTTATTTGGACGAAGTGAAAACAGAGAAAGTTGAGTGATGCGTCTGAACATAGTGGTAGAACATTACATACTCCAGGCCTACACAGCAGTCTGAGCCATACTTTGGTTGTCGGAGAATTGGGGCTAGAAATATGGATCAGACCTGTTTCACATGTAACAACACTTTAGTGAAGGAGAGTCTTGCTAATAACAGAGGAACTAGCAGGAAAGAACCACCACAGCTAACTGCAGCTTCTTGAGGCAAGATATACAAGGTCTGTATGTTTTGCCAGGTTTTCTGATGCACAGTCTGATTATGTGGGTTTGGGGGTTTTTTTGTCCGATATAGTTTTCTCCAAGAAGATTTGAGTCAGTGATGTTAGAAATACATAATCAAGCGATTGCTACTGCACAATTGCCTTCATTCAACTGTCATTTTTATGACAACATCTTAGTTCAGCTGGTCGTGTTGCCATTTGATTTCTGTTGGAGACTGTTGGAAAATTGCTGGTGCACGTTATTTGATGTTATTTGTATTGCAGTAAGAGTAGGTCACTGGTTTGGGTGCTATAAGCTTTCAAAGGAAGAAATGGTCTTTGCCTTGTAGTTTGTTGCCAAAGGCTCTGCTCCTACAGTGTTTATATATGTAATTTACTTTTGCACATCAAGAATCTTCTTGCATTAATTTACCCACTGACAAATATTTGTGAAGTTGAGGATTAGGATTAAGTAACAATGCAGAAGGTGCTAGAGGGAAAACTGTAGCTCTGGTGAATCTACTGTTAGGTATGCACTCATTTGTGTTTATAATCCAGTATTCCTCAATCTCTTCATGTAATACACTTGGCTGCAAAAAGAAAATGACAGGAATCCTTTCCCATTTCTTTACCAGAGAATGGGAAGGTTATTACCCTCAGATCTTTTTGCAGTCCCAGGTAGAGTATTGTGACCCACCCAAGTCTGAAAACTTAAGATTCTGGTGAGTTTTAATCAAGTAAAACATTCATATAATTCATATCAGATTCATATCTGATGAACCTTCTAGACCTCCCATGCTAATTACAAAACTCAAATATTCAGCTACATGCTTTAGGCTCAAGACATGGATATTGGTTCCAGAAGAATGACTTTTCAAACCTAGTTAAACAGTGCTTTTTTTTTGCTTTTTTTTTTTTTTAATATAAATCTTTTGGTTTCTGAGTCTCAAGGGTGAACTGGATCACACTATAAACTTTTTCTCTGGGAATTTGCTTTATAATTGTGATTTTGCTAGAAGTTTGCTTTATAATTTAGCTGGATCTTTTTTTATTCAATATATTAGTCCTACCAACTGTTGGATTGAGAATAGTTCAGCTATCATGAATCTGAGTAACAAAATAATGAAAACTTGAAGCATTCTTATTGGTTGTGGGGCTTGGCGTTGTTTATGACTTTGGGGTTTGTTTTGCTTTGTCAATACATTAAGATCAGTATTGAGAGAAGATAAGGAAGAGAACAGTGTAGCTGAGGATGACTGTATGCTTTGCAGGGAAAAACCCAACAAACTTCAGTGGAAGTTGTATCAGATCTTGGTTCTCCAAGGTGTTTTGGTTTGGTTTGTTGGTTGGTTGGTTGGTTTTTTTACACTGTGCCTAGTGTCCTTTAAGCCTGGCATAACTAATAATAGTTAAAATATTCTCTTCAGTTCCTCTAGAAAGTACGTTCTCCAAATGTTTATTGGGTCATGCCTTTTATTGCATACTCTTCCTATACAGCTTTATAGGTGTGCTGTGACCAAAGCTCCTTGAAAAAACAATTTGTTACTCTGTTTTTTACAATAATAATTCTTTCTTTTAAATTAGCGATGTGGGATGTGGAGAAGTCATGTATTTGAGGTCATAAACTGTGGTGAGGTATTTTTCTTTCAAGTAAGGACCTTTTTTTTTCTGTGATTCAAGGCAGTACTTGTTTTCACTTCGGTTTCAAATTAAATTATGTTAGTCTTTATCGTGGCTGTATAATTTTATACTGAAGCAATAATGCTTTTCACAAAGATTAATATTTAGCTCCAACGTTTTGTGATTAATTTCAATAATCTAGTAAATTCGCTAGAGAAAAAAACTAGTGTTTTAGTATGACACAAAGCGTACTGGTTGTAGCTCTGCACTTGGATACATGATATACGTGCCATTTGTTCCAGCTGAAGTTATTTGTATTTCCTTTGCCAGGATTTTTTTATGCCTGGGTCCATTAACCTGCTTAAAGAATGAGTTATCACTTTCTGTGGGACACACGTAATACCAGCAGTGTTCAGTGCTGGCACTGCTGCCTCTCCTGCTGTCAGGGAGTTAGCTGTCTGACACTAGTTGGAGATGCATATTGTCCTAAGAAAGCTGTGGTATATTTCAGACATATTACAATTATAATTTAAAGGCTAATGATGTCTATTGAAAATTCTCAACATTCACCTTAAATGAATGATATTTTTCTGTACGTAGGCTGAGCTAAAATGTCATCCAATATTATGCTGCAACAGGCTACATATAACTGGCCTTGTTATAGAAACTTAAAGGTCTTAAAGATATCTCATGAGTTTATTTTGTCACTGCAACATTCTGCTTTGGATTTATGTGTTAGGTTCATTTCACAGATGGTTTCTAAACTCACAGTAACACAGTGCAAGATGCTTTTTAAAATTTTATTTTAAATAAGAACTCTTCAACAATTGTATTTCACCTTCTTAATCTGCAAAACCCTTCTCTTGCAGCCCACCTTCGCTGCTTGCCATTGCAGTATCTCAACTAGTTCTCTAGGAAATGAGATGAACACAACCAAGTTCCTTGCAGATTTAATGCTTCTCACTGCTCTTTTTTCTTCTGAGTGTAAGATATTCTTTTCATACATGTATTAGAAGAAAGTATTGTTCCAGCTAGAGTTGGAGGGTTTAATTAAGAGGGAAGGTCTCCCAGCATGCCCGCTGGATGATCGGGGCTGAATTAGTGTGTTTCCCTGTGAGAGATCATTCCACAATTGAAACCCCACTACTGTCAGTGCTTCTTGCTGAGACTGAGGGCTGTCACCCTACCAAGCATCAGGGACCTTAGCAGTGATTGCTGACACTGGAAGGAACAGCTGTGCTATAGACATTGTTGACCAGAATCAGGGCCTTGTCTAGGTGACAGAAATGGAATGAGAACTGGTGGACAAAATGAGGTATGTGCACTCACAAGGCATTGCACAAGGCTTTCCTAAATTGTAAAAGAAATTCTTGCATATCATGATGCTGATGTACATGTGGGAAAATTTTTCTTTTATTTGCCAGGCAAGTGATCTTTAGAAGGCAAAAACCTCCTTTTTTGAATGAGGTTTCAAAGTTGAAATAAAGTCAATGAAAAATTAACACTAACGTGGGGATTGCTTTTGGAAAATCTACAAATACATGTAAAATAAAGGTTTTTCAATGATAAAGGAAATATATTAGTCAAAACTTGGGTGTATCTTTGTGTCACTACAACAGAATGTCAACTGAAGTGCTTTTACCCTTACTTCTAGACATTAATATATTGTTTTCTCATTGTTTGACCTATTGTAGTCCTATATAACCATAAATCAGTGACCCCTTGCAGTCCTCTTTGGGGAAACCTCTCTGTTTTGAGAGAGGGGAAAAAAAAAAAAAAAAAAAAAAAAGAAGCCTTAGGTTGTATTTAAAGTGAGATTCTCTATGAGCCTGCTAGTAGTGGATTTTCCAGCCTAAAGGAAAAATAGAGTCACAGACATTAGTTGCTGTGTTTAATTTGTTTCCTTTTAGGATAAAAAGATCTGTATAATATTGACATAGAGAAAAATACCAATTTTTAAAACCCTCAGTTTTCAGAGGTAAAGAAACCAGAGGGGAAGGAAGGTTTAACTTTGTGAAATGTCAACACTCGAATTTTGGCAGCATGGGTTTTTGTTCAGTTTTACTCAGGACATTACACATTGTCAGATAGAGATGAAAAAAATGGCTTGCAGTTTTATTCTACTTCATGGTAGAAATGTCTTGCATTTCTTGGATTGTAGTCAATTAGCTGTTTTTCTTCTGAAACCAAATTCAGAAGTGCCTTGAAGCCAGATTGCATTTTACCTCAATCCACAACAGAGATCCCATCTTTCCCAGTAACAGTGACACCAGGTAAAGGTCCTGAGATTGTAAAATGTGTTCTGTCTGGTAGGACATGCTATCCCAAGTTCCAGATCTTTAGCCAAGTGTTTGCTGTTTCTTTTTCCTGTGAGACCTTGGACAAGTCTTATGTTTCCAAGCTCTGCTTCAGTGTTCCTGCTCCACTGAGGTGGGACAGATAAAGCAAAGGCAGAAAGTGCACGTGTCGGGAAGTAGGAAGTATCCCCATTGCACTACCTGTTGCAGCTATACAGAAAAGCACATCATGTGATATTGCACTTGAATTCATTTATTGCTCAGAAAGCAACAGGGGAAGCTTGGGAGTCTCTGTTTTGTGAGCCAGTTCCACTTGATGCACTAAGAATGGAGATGTGAGGAGGTGAATTCCAAACTGCTCCTTACTTTCTGCCTAAAAAGCTATGGAGATAGTGACAGGACAGGTTGGTACTTTTCCATGAAAAATTCTCATCAAAGTAAGTGAAATTTCATCCATGAAAATCATGGTCTCTGTGTAAGAATATAATAAATAGACATAACAATATATAAATCTAAGCAGACATAACAATATAAAATCTCCCTAACTTAAAAAACAGACTCTAAGACTATCTACTGTATTTCAACTAATCTTACCTTTACCCTTCTACTAATTAATACATCTATATACTGTAGCTATAGGGAATCAAGGAATTCACAGGTTTTTTCCTCCATGCTCATTGCATTGCAATGGCTGAGACAATTCTGCAAGGGGGAAAAAATACATAAAAGTAAGTTGAAAGCAGCTATTTTTTACACAAAGTCAAAACTTCTTCAGCAACTTTTCCTTCAGACACTGCAAAGTTCCATGGCTTCATTTGGTGCAACTCATCTAAGCTTTAGCAACTCTAATGATGCTACACTGCTTTCCACTAGAAGAGGTGACCTGAAAATGATCTTGGTTGAGGGTCAGTCATTAAGACTTTCTGGGAGAAAGGCTTAAATATTTAGTCTAAATTCCAGTTTCTAAGCTAGACGGACACAAAGTAGTGTTTGACAATGGCTGGTGGTCAAAATTCCAAATTATATCTTTTTTAGTGTACTTTAAACTCCAGAACAATTTTGATTGGTTTCTCTAATTATATAAAAAAACAAAAAACAAAATCTTTAAAATGAACCTTACGATTGTGAGCAAAATCCAATTTTTAAGAAAAGGCTATGTGATAAGGGGTAGAAAACAAAACTGGAGGCTGGGTATTGCTTTAGATCTGTGTTATTTGTTTGACAGCTGTCACAGTCATGGTTCTACCAGGGGCTGTAAGGGCTGTGGCCCCATCCTTCTTTCCTTGAGCACCTACAAGTATGATGAGTGTACTTCGTAGTTATTCCACACACTTTGCAGACATACTTTGCCCTGCTTCACAACTTAGTTTGGACCTGTGCCTGCCTTGGCAGTGCTCTGTTGTGTTTTATGTTTGGATTGGCAGATGCCTTTCCACATTGTGCTCCCACTTACTATGTTGAGATACTGCTCCAATGAACACTTCCACCTCTGATTTATTGTTTGCTCATGAGTAATACTGTTAAAATCATCGGGGCTCTTTCTATCCTTGTGGATAAAGGTCTTACGGATTCTACTCTCTGAAATTCCTAAAGCCTTTTTGAAATACTTCAGTGAGATAAGAAAGCAGTGAGTCAATGTTAGCAAAACATCTCAAATTCCGGGATGTTCCTTTTTTTCTGATGAGGATGAAAGAGAGAAAAGTGTTTACATCAAATGACATTCCAGAAATCTGCAAGACAGCTGTCATTTGTCTTTTGATGGTGCATCTTTGTAAGACATTGTCATGGTGGCTATTTATTTTCAGGTTTACATTCCTATGCAGAACCGGGGTATTGTAGTGCAATTCCATTGCTGTCCACAGTTCAGTTTGAGGGAAAAACAACCCTTCCAGTGCTTCAAGGCTGAATAAAAACCATAATGGAAAATTCTTGTGAAAGAACAGAAAATATTACCCTTTTAGTAGGCTTTTTGAATCCTTCTAAATTCAGAATGTAGTTAAATTATATCTCTGCTGGAGAACAGCTCAAAATAACCTGCAGAAAAGATAATATTTTAACTGAAGAATAGAATTTAATAGCCATTTCTGTGGAAATTCTTCTATTTCTATAGAATATGAGCTGGTTTAAATTCTATAAAACTTTTCCATTCGTTGACACTGCATGTCTATAAAGGATTGTCAGAGAGCTCTCAAAGGATGGAAAACAAACATTTAACTTACAAATACGTGGATTTAGTATCCAGAAATATGAAGTTATGCAACAGAAATATCAAGAATAAGATAGAAGAGATGAGTAGACCCTAACAGGTGAGTAAATAGCTGAAGTATGGTGAATTAGTTTTGCATAAATAAATTCAAGGGGACAAGGAGATAACAGTGTTAGATAATGACATAGATGTGCAAAAAGATTCCTGAGGGATGTATTTTTAGAGTGGAAGGTAGTATGCCTGCTATTCATGCATATTTAAGTGGGTGGTTGATTGCTCTCACTGAACTGCTCGGCTTTACTCCAACTGATGGTGTTTGGAATGTGTAATGAAGGTAGAGGGTGGTCACAGTTCGTCCTTCTCTTTATTTATGTGTGCTTTTTAATTTTCAGAATGCCTATGTCAACATCAATCGGATCATGTCTGTTGCATCAAGGCTTTCCGAGGCAGGCCATTATGCTTCCCAGCAAATTAAAGAAATATCTAGCCAGCTGGATCAAGAGTGGAAGAGTTTTGCTGCAGCTCTGGATGAGCGCAGCACCATCTTAGCGATGTCTGCTGTCTTTCACCAGAAAGCTGAACAGGTGAGCTGCTTTTGTGATTGTCAAAATGATCCACTGCTACTTTGATAATGACAATGCTGCAATTATTGCCTGATGGCTTTTGGCTTGAATGCAGTGAGGTTAAGAGCCTTGTTCCTAGCAGATCAGTGTCTCAAAAACAAATAGTAAAATTTCACCCCAAAAACTGGCACATGTTCCCTGAATGGGAAAGAAAATATCTTTATGCCTTAGTGATGAGAAAGAATCTGATCATAAGTGAAGTAAGGTGCAGTAACATGCTACCTTATTTCTGTTACCTAATATTTCATCGGTGCTGTGGATAAATTGAGGATTATTATGGTCAGGAAAACAGTATGTATCTGCACTCATATGTATATATGGTGCGTGCTACGTGCACAGGAATAGTCACACATATGACATAGATCCATACCAGCAGGCAATTGCGAGGAGCCAAAGCACACAGTATTGTTAATGAAACTTACGGAATTCATTCCACCACCTACTCTTGCAGTGCTCTCCATAGCCCCAGACTTTGTTAGACCTCACTAAAGTAGAGACTTCAGACACAGCTAGGAACATCCAAGAAAATTTTCTGTGTCCCTGAACTCTGATGTGTGCCTTCAATAACTACCAAAATTGTTCCATAACTTCATAGCTACAAAAGATTTAAAATGTGTCAGTGAATAAACCTACTTTTTTTACACCTAAACCAGGTCCACTTAATGGTGATGGTTCAACTTTGATCATATGTTGATTACATTCATTTTCAGTGACAAACACTGCTTTATGACTCTCTTCAGCATCGTTGCGTGCTTGTTTTTCCATGTAGTTAATGTCAAAGCTACTAAGTGTGTATACCTGATGTTTATAAAATGACCCATGCTTCAAGTGGCTGAAGACAAAATTATAACTGATAAACCAGAAATTGTGCCTCATAAGCCAGAATATATGAATGGAAAAGTTTAGCTCAAAGAAAAAATATTTTCTTTATTGTTTGTTTCTGACTGTAGAATTATAATGGATTTTTCTTTATTTTGTGTGTCCTGTTGACGACAGGCCATAGTACAGAGCAATTACTCACCCTACTGGGCACTTGCTCATGTAAGCACAATCAGTGGCTCTGATGGGACTGATACACTAAGAAGATGCCCAGTACAAGTACTTTCAGTGGGCACTGTAGTGTTTGTTTAGGTGTAGTCTTCACATTAATTATTGTCACACATCATATGTTTATAAAGAAAAATAAAAAAGGAATTGATATCCAATCTATAGTGGCAATGAGAATGTTTAAGGTTTATTAATGAATTATTTCTTTCTTGTTTGTTTGGTGATTGTTTTTTTTGGGGGGGGGTTCTTTTTCTTTTTCTTTTTTTAGTTTTACGAGCAATCCTCTATTTTTATGAAGTGTTGATCTTGTTTACAATTTATGGGAAGTTGATGAGGTATTGTATGGCATGAAAGAAATAAGACAGTTGTATTGAACTGTGTGTCAAGCTAGAGGTGAATTTTTCTCCTTTTTTTTCTTCCTACCTTTTGAACGCTGTCAAAGTGGGTATTTTGCCTCAGCCTTAACCTCAAAAAAAGGTACACCAATGTCATATTCAGCTTTGGGTCTTTTTTCTTTACAATTGTTTAGATAGGTCTGAAAAATACGGTCCTGCCTTGGCACATCTTCGTAAGGAACTGAAAAATGTGCTGCCTAACAGAAGCTAGTCTCTCATTGCTAAGCAGACAAGAGAATTTGCTAATTGTGAAGAGCAATTGCTCCTCACTTGCAATACGAGACGATTCAGTGGAAGATGAGTGCTGATGTGAAGCCTGTAAATTCAGACTGATGGAAAAAATAAATCTGGGAGTCAGTGTGTCCATTAGCCAGGACTAAAATTTCAGCCTTGCTTTAGTAACTCTGGTAGGATAAACCATTTACTTGAATGCTAATAGTTTAGTCACTTGACCTCTGTATAGTATAAAAAGTGAGATGTTTAGGATTTGGTTTATAACTCACTCTGTTGTCTATCAAATATTAATTCCGTGTGTGACTCTTATTTGGCATCACCCATTTTTGGTTTTTTTTTTGTTTTTTTTACTCAAATCAGGGCTTCGTTATTTTACAATAAATAAGGCTTAAATCTCTGAAGCAAAGATGTGTGGGTAAACCCACTATTTCCTCTGTCTCACATGTAATCTTTTTTGCTGCCTTTGTTCTGTCAGTAAAGGTAGTCTTGTTGCAGATCCAACCATTTATCCCACAGTGTACCCCTGCTTCCCTCATACCAAGGGACATGCAGATTGTCTTTCCTTCTCCAGTGCGATAAGCTGCTACAGTCTCTTTGTTCATTCCTTCCTATTGATTGAGGTTCTCTGTGATGCCAACAGGAAGCAAGTCTATTAGGACTGTAATCTTTCAGCCTTTGGCACACCTCAGCCTGCAAGGAAGTTGTTGGCTTGGGACAGAGATTTATGAAAAGCTCTACAATCTCTATAATATGCAAGCTGAGCAGGAAGCAACTTGTTTTTCAAGGTCTTTTCCTAAAGACCCCACACAGAAAACTGCACAGAATACAATTTGTCTGGCTTGGAAGGATGAAAGGCTGAGTCAGCCCTGCTGGGAATTGAACCTCACATCTGTCTTCACGTGCCTGAGAATCATATTGCTTTCCTGGCTCTTATAGCAGATACATGTGGCATGTTGAATGGAGCTCGGCTGAATGAGTTCCTGGATCAAAGCTTTCTTTTTTTTTTTCTCCTTTGTTTCTCCCATTTTCTTTTCTTTTCTTTTTTTTTTTATTTTTTTTTGTGCACGTGTGTATCTTCCTTACTTTTTTAAACAAAATTTCTGCATACTGAACCATCATCAAGGAAAGAGCAAAGAAAAGGAAAAAGAGGAAAGAAAAGAAAGAAAGAAAAGACAAATCTTGCTAACTTAGCCTCCAGCCAGGCTTCTTTCAGCATGTGTGTTTGATCAAAAGCCAGTAAACTGAACTCCAAACAACCACCATGTCCAGGTCAAGGTGCAATTTGGGATATTCAGTGGTGGTGTTTCCGAAATGTCCCTTAATTCCACCTGCTTGGGTTTTGGGGTTGTTTTTTTTTTTTTCCTTCTTCTTCTTTTTTTCTCTTTTTTTGTTTTTTTCCCCTCCCTTTCTGATGCTAGCATGGAGATATTCTAATGCAAAAGAGAATCTGCTTCTGTATCTTTAGGTATGTCTGAAGCTATTCAAAGTTGCAAGAGAAGGTAGGAGAACATTCCTTATCTCAGTGTGATTTCAAGAGAACTGTGCTGATTTACACCAGATGAGATTCTGGCCCACTAACTGCTAGATGGGGGAAGCAGACATTCCAGGTGGCTTCCCTTTCTTGGATGTAATCTCTGAAAGTGTGCTAAAGTATTCACAAGATGCTCACTCTGCAGATCCTGTCAGAATGAACAAATTAATGTCTTTAATCAGCTGAGAGATCTCAACCAATTAATTCTGGGTCAGATTCTACCCCCAGAAATGCACAAGCAGAATTACTATTCATGGCAGAAGGTGTTAGGTGCACACACTAGACATTTATGCTGATTCTCTGAAGACTGACCCCTGACCATTTGTTTCATATTACCTTACTCCCCAACCAGGAAGATAACTGTTCTCATCTCTGCCTGGATCTCTCAAAGCTCATCCTGGACTCCTGTATTTGAGGAAAGAAAATGAAAAAGAGAGGAAAAGATAAAAGGGAAGAAGAATTTGAGGAAAGGGAGAAAAGAAGCCAATTGATATCTATAAGGTGCAGGGATAAGACCAAGAAAATTTGTGCATTAGAGAAATTCCCGAAACCACAACAGGAGATATACAGTTAGCCTCATACAAAAAACTGAGGACATCAAGAGATACTATAGATCACTGACGAAAACAGTTTCATGGCCTTCTCATCTTTCCTCATAGCCATTCTGGAGCATGAATGTACACTAGACTTTGGTTTTAGTTTCTCCTGGGCTTAGGAGAACCACCCTGGTTATCCTGCAGCTTCCTCGCAGAGGCCTAGCAAGCAGTAAGCGAGGATTGTGCAAAAAAATTGGAGAAATATGGACTACAAAATGTCTTGAGCTGTGTTTTGGAGCAACCATGTGACAGAGTATAGCAGTTCCTGAGGAAAGCAAGTAAGAAGTGGTCTGAGAATACATTATTACCTGACCTAATACAGAATTTGCAACTTAGCTGGATAAGCTGTGAGTCAGGAGTAAGTGTAGGTCATTACTTTAAAGTTTCTTTTGGACTGGATCAGAGACACAAAGGTACTTTAGGGACTTCTTTATTTTTTTTAGGATAAATTTTTCCTAATCTTTCCTGGAGTCTTGAAAAACATGAACAATTATTGGAGCCTGTAATTTGAAATCATATTTAATCAACTTTTATGTTCCAAATTTGAGCTATTCTAGGCTATAGACTAACTAGAAATTTAAGCAATTAATTTAAATGGTATTAAGTATCCAGTGGGCAATAACAGCTCCTGTTCCAACCTAACAGTGAGCAATTTACAATTTTAAATGCATCTTTTTTCAACTCAATCAAATGATGATTTAGTGATATGAATGTTTCTAGCATGAAAGGTTACATTAAGAAAGCTTTTTATGTCTGCCACAGTGTGTGACAAAAAATAAAAATTAACATAGCTGCTTTTTTTTTTCAAAATACCCAAATCAATAGTCCTATGGTATAAACTATCACTTTACAAAAATCCTTAAAAAACAATTTGCTCTTCCTACAGTACAGACCACCATGCACTGTTTCAGGGTATCAGCATTAAACACTGACAGGCTGCATTTCATAAAACCTTTTACAACAGGTGATGTCAACTGCTCCTGCTAGTGGCAGAAGTGAAATTACTGATGTAATTGTTGATGTGACATTGTCTATACAAAATAGATATACAAAAGAAAGATAGATGTGAGAAAACAAGGTGGAAATGTGGTTATGTGCATAGGATCTCGTTGAGGCTTCTCCCACCTACTGTGCAAATCACAGTCTGGGGATATGGCAGTATATAAGTAACATGACTATAAGAGCTTGTACTAAAATTGTTGGAAATCAGCAGTTTTGATAAGAGTCATAACAGTATGATTCCAGCAGCAAGAACACTGGTCTTTAAGGTGTAAAGGTCTTTTGTTCACTATTTCGACCAAGAAGTTCATGTAACAGCCCCAAAAGGGATTGATCTCAACTCCGTGCTCTTAAAGCTGTGTAGGAAATTACGTAAATTCCACTGCCTTGGCACAAAATGTGATGACTTCAGCTTTATGCAAGGGTGTTTGGAGATTTCATCTGAAGAGGTTCAATAGATCAGGAATCAAACCTACACAAGACAGCCTGCCATCCTTCCCTCCAGTCTTTTAGAAAGCAGTTTGCACTGGTAGATTTGCACTTTGTAGATGTGAATCTTTAGGAATTCATCTTTGTCACTGACTCTGTGCACTGAAATAAGTGTTTACAAGGCAAACACTTTATAGCTTTGATTACACAGCAACATGGTGAATAGCTTTACACTGCTAATAAAAAAGGATACTGATGCCAGAGCCAGACTTGAGTTGAAATCCTTCCCTTTGAATCTCACAGCCCTTCGTGCTGTGGGTGAGTGCTTTAATAACAAGCCACAAGTGAACACTTCAGGAGTGGATAAAGCTGTGATCCTGTGGATGGTTTTGTAGCATTGTATATTCACCCTACAGGGCACTGCATCTGTTGTATAATTAGCTGTTCTTTTTTTCATAAATGGTTTTTTTAATATATATTTTTTAAGTATGGCAGACCGGTTTAACAGAAAGATGGAAGAAGTGAAAATATTAATGAGAAGTCATGAGGTGGCATTAGGCAGTTAATATGGACAAAATATGAACATGTGAGCTGTGTCATTGAAGTAAGCCCTGCTTAAAAGAAAAACAAGATGGGAACCTTAGAGACTAAATTCCTCTTTTCTTTTACAGAACAGGCAGCACCCGAGAGAGCTTCCCCAATTTCTACTGCCAAAGTGCATCTGCACTGCTCTGGAGGCCTTTAAGAGTGGAAAAATATTTTTTTCCATCCCTCTGCTCCCCAAAGCCATTCAGTTTCTGGCTGTCTGTTAAGGCTTCCAACCAAGGTGCTAAACCATATCAAATGCAATGGCAATGGTTTTTTTTCTCCCTTTTTGTGGATGTTTGCCCACCAGGAACTGGACTGAGACCAGCAGCTCATTTTGCATTGGCTGCTTAGCAGCCATCAGATGGTAATAGTATCTGATCACTGCTGACCTGGGCCAGAATCTAATGTGTGACCCAGGGGTTTAAAGCCTTGGTATCCTGTTAGCAATCCCATTCAGCTGGCCCTGGATTGGGAACTGCTTGAATACAGACTGTCTGCATTTCACGGAAATGAATGTCAGCATTGATTTTAATGGGAGTTTCCTATTGCCCAAATTGTAGTCATAAGCGACTGAGGGAAGACTGACAGCTGAGACAATGTCAAATACAGCTGGATCTGTAACTGTCCTTTCGTGCTTCATGGTGATTTTTTTTCTAAACATGTTGCAGCCTCCCTTTTTGGGGTGCAATGTTGTAACCTTCCTGCATGGTATGTAAAGACTCTTAGAACAGGTGTTTTCTGAGACTGGTTAAAGGAGCATTTGTTTTCAATCCAGAAGAAAAAGAAAACACTCCTTTGGATCTAGGTGTTCTTCAGGTACTGAGGACATGACAAGAATGTGCTGTTCCAGGGTGCCTAAAAGGACTCCTTTATAACTGTTTCTGTTTTCCTCAGTCCATGCTGCAGTCACCTGTGGAACTCTACAAAGTTTTCTAATGTTGATGAGATGTTGTTCTTTGTCACTGTTGCTCATTGTTCCTGGAATTGTTTCAGTTCCTTTCAGGTGTGGATGCCTGGTGCAAAATGTGTAGTGAAGGAGGCCTCCCCTCAGAAATGCAAGACCTAGAACTGGCCATCCATCATCATCAGACCCTGTATGAACAAGTAACACAGGCTTACACAGAGGTATGTGCTTCCCAGAGAAGAATGTGAGTATCTGTTAAGTGATAACAGATATTTGACTGCATTTTGGAGCTTAGCTTTTCTAAATGAGGTGGGTTCTGCTTTCCATTTCTGCAACTTTTTCAAAGAAGGAGTCAGATCTAATCCCAGGCTGTAGGAGGTGGCTTCTAGCTATCTGCTTGTAAGGGCACAACAGGACAATCTGAGGGACAAACTCCATAGAAAAATTATCTAGAACTAGTGTTGGCACCCAAATGAAGAGCCACTTCACTGCCTTTCCTGAACAGGGAACCCCTTGAAACCCCTAGTAACTTTACTCTTGTTGCTTATCCATTCTGTTCTGTTATTCATGTCTCCAGAACTCAAGCTTGTTGGAAAGTAATCGACAGATCACCTGAATGCTTGGGTTTAATTATATTTTTAATTTCCCTGTACTATGCTTGAGTATCTTTCTGGATATCAAGGGACTTTGCTCATTGTAGGGCTTTCCAAGCTGGACAGGAGGACTGTGGTAGTGCTTGATATACTTAGTAAGATACCAAGTGAAGACTCCAGAACAGAAGATAACAACTCTCCTCCATGCTTAGGCCTTCCTCTGGTCATCATGTTCTTGGAAGAATCTATAGTATAAAATAGAATTGAAAAGGATTTGCTAACCTAAGCTTGGTGTCAGGCACTCATGTGAACACAGTGAAGTTTTGCAGATACCTTGATGATCAATGTGAGGAATGTTAGATAGAAATCTCAATTTTTCAAAGACCTGCAAGAATTTGGGAGATAGTCAATTAGAATGAGCAAGTCTGGGTTGCAAGCACAAAGGGCAATTCCTTGTTCAGTACTTGGGCTTCTTGGGAACGGTGGGTTGTGTGAGCAACCCACTGTGAACAGTCCTGTTGATCTCTAGTTGCAACTATGAATTTTGTGCGTGTGCTGAGTCAGGTGAAACTAAGTTGGGGGATTTTTAATTGCATTTAAAAATTATTTATAAAAATTAAGACAAATTGAGATTATATAAAAAAGAATAATGTTGTAAACTGGCATTTTGTTTGTCAGCCCCAGTCTTAGTTTTTGTGAAATGAAAATTCATTTAAAAATCATTACCAAAAGCAACTTTTAACATGATATTGCTTTTGCTGATGCTTCCTCAGAAATCTATAACTTGATGGAGACACAGCTGTTTAAAACATTTCTATATTATTTAATAATAAGTACATTTTTAAACAGTGTGTAGAATTGCCAGAAAGGTTGCAGTCTGTTATTTCAGAATGTTCATCCCTTTTCCCACAGCTACATGGTGAGTTGAAAAGCCTTAGGAGTCCTGCCTCCTATCCACATGCCTATTTTTCCAATCTAGCTAATGCCCCTTGCCCATAGAAAATAATCTTTCTTCCCTCAGAGCTCTCTATGGTGGGATGAAAATTGTAGCTTTTTCTTTCCTTTCTTTTCCTGCAGAATCATTGAAAATCTCTGTTTCTATTTCTATAATTCTAAGAGATTTGGAATAGAATGAACAGTTCTTGGAATAATAATTTTGTATGGAATTTTAATAGGATGTTAATTACCATTTAATAGGATATATGGGCGTATTTTGTTCTGTTACAGAGTATAACAAAGCAGCTCAGATTCACTTCAGGAACCTAAGAAAAGACAAAAAGAATCTTAGGGAGCCTTTTTTTCCATCTTGCCATGGTTGTAGCCATAATTATTTGCTTTCTTTCCTTTATTGCACTTGAGTGAAGCTCAGAAATAGTGAAAGCAGAGATCATGGGCCTGATATGCATCCCACAGCTAAGCAATCCTCTCCTGTACTAAGCCCAGCTGCTGGCAGAACAGGCCTTCATCCTTCTGAGAATCAAGTGGTGCTCTTGTTTTTACTTTGGGTAGATCAGTGCTGGAGAGAGGAGATACACGAGATGTATACCTTTGGCAGATTCCCCTCTTGCAAAAAGAGTTCTTCTAGATGTTTCTACCCAGGGTGTGTTTATGTTGCTCCACCGATGTTTCTAGTGAATGAACAGCAGGAGACAAACTTGGGACACCCCTACTGAGGACTGTACAGATTTGGTAAAGACCAGGAGGGAGAGAGAGAAAGGTTTTCTCCAGTTAGGCTTAAGCCTGGTTGATGGCAAGAGCATCTTGTCCAGTGTGACTTGATTAACTGCACTTTCCTGTCCGTTCCCAGAGGCACGATATATTTGCTCTAAAGACCATTTTTTTCCCCAGTGCAAGTGGTAGCTGTTTCACAGATGGCAGCATTAGTCTAGTCACTTGAAAGGCTGTGGAGATCTTTCTGACCCACTGTATAGGATATCTACAGATTTTAACTTATTCCCTAGCTATGTATGTATCAACCATAAAGATTATTCCACTAGCACAACAAAATCTATTTTTTTGGTTCACCCAAGGTCACATAACTTCTTACAGAGGTATTTGCATGCAGCCCATCTTAACCCTTCTCCCACCACGAAGCCAAAATGCAGGAATATCACCATATGACAGGAGTGTTTATGTGTGTTGTGTCAAGTGGTGAGTTAAACCTTCCCAGAGAGTCCAGCAGCAATTCTGTACTTGACAAAATAAGTGAGAAATGGACAGATTTGCTTTGGCAAATGCAGCACTAGCACTTAAACCTTACAGGGACTGCAAGTCACGTAGGGTGTAGGTCCATTCAGTTTAAGACTTTTGCAATACTTCTTAAAAATACATCATAAGTGAGACCTAAGTGAAGTGGTGCAACTAAACTGGGTTGTTGATGCTTGTCTCCTTGCATAGTCCTTGAAAAAATCAAAAGATTCACATGAAAAGAGATTTGGTGATTTATTTTTGCAGTTATAAGGAGAACATGGAAATGACTGAAAGAGCACAGTAGGTAGCTTCTCCGTTTGTGAAGCTGTTTCCTTCCTTTCTGAAATCTGCTCTTTGGTGAACTCGGAGCACAAACCTTCTGTGCCCATTGATTGGGAATGCAGTAATATTCACAACAAAAATACTTTCAGAAAAGAAACTTTTTAAGCCAAAGAACATCACAGCTGCAGAAGATATGAAATCCTGGAACATGTATGTAGTCCTTGCAAATACTGAGTACCACTAGTTACCTGATTGTCACTGTGCTGCTTGCCATATATTTGCTGCTTGCCACTCCAGCATGAGACAAGCACGTAAATTGGAGAGCAGAACACTTTTAATAGCCTCTGATTTGTGTTAATGATTATTAGCAGGACAACACAAGGACTTGAGGTCTGGTGTTTATCTCTGGCTGTGCAGAAAATAACTGGAATTCTATGCCCATCAGGGAAAAATAATAATTTGTAAACTCAGGCATTTTAGACAGACAACAGAAAAAAATAAGCGTGCACTAGATAAAAGCCTAAATCGTATAGAAGAAAAAGGAATAAGAGAGAAGGCAGAAGTGTATTTGCTCTTTACCTCACACCACAAATGTGGGGAACATTATCCTGCCTCAGCTTCAGATGAAACAGGGGCATATAAGCTATTGCCTTTGAAACAATCTTTTATTCTGCATTGCTCCTGCCACTGAAACTTTTTATTGTAAAGGCCTTGTTGGCCATGTTCACCCACTAGTCAGCTCTGGAAGAGCACCTTTTTGTAAGATGACTGAATTTAGTCTGGTGTTTTGATCAGTCATGATTAATATACAGAATATTTCACCCAAGGATCTGACCCCTCAAAATGGAAGAATTGCAGAATTATACCTCTGTGATACAAAACAATGACATCCAGAGCCTGCACTTGGGAGATGATGTAGGTATGAATAGGTTTGTATTATGGCACAAAGTTTCCAGGAAAGGGATAGGTACAGTTGGACTTGATGATCTCAAAGGTCTTTTCCGACCAGGCGATTCTATGATTCTGTGATTCTAAAGCATGTCTTTCATATTGTCTGTGCAATTACATCTCTCTTACTGGTAAACTTTTGAACCTTTATTATTAGTCTTGATTCTGCTGTGATTTCTGTCAGTGTAAATCAGCAGGGACTATACTAATAGCATTGTAACACCACCCAGGGACAGATTCAGACCAACTGTAAGCCCAAAGGCTGGTAACAGGAACATAGTGAATTTAGCCAGTGCAAAGAGTGAGTTTCTGGTCTAATAAGCTGCTCCCAAGTGTCTGCAAAGCCTTGGTTTCCTGTTTCCAGTGATTAAATTGTTGCTGATTATCTTTCCACAGATAAAATAGGATGTAGTAAGCTTTGTCTCCTACCCTGTCTAGAAGCTGCTTCTTTGTGCTTAGCAGCTATTGCTACCTCCATAATGTTGCTAAGGTAACACCTGTGCCTCAGTGTTTCCTCCTAAAATCTCCCCCATGTTGTCACTGTCCACTGCTGTTGGCGAGTACGGTCATTCCCTCTGTGACCCCATCGGACTCCAGCATGTGCAAATTGTTCCAGTTGATCTTCAGCAGCAACTGAATTTGAGTATGAAAAGCCACTCCCTATGGACTCTCCAGTTACTTCCTGATCTAATTCCAAATTGCCCTGAATATTTAAAAAATCTCCAAGGATCTGTTTAAGCCCACCTAATAGTCCTGTACGATTATGAGATTTGACTCCCACTTTTGTCAGTATAAATCTCAAAGGCTCTTTTGATTTCACCAGATACACAGTGCTACAACAGACTGGGATGTGGCATGGCTTGCCAAAAGACACAGGTTTGGCTATTAAAGGATATTTGCTGCATTTGAACAAGCAACTTATAATACAAAAATAAATGAAACTTGGAAATCCTTGAGATATGTTTTAACTTTGATAATGCTCAACATTCAAACTGGGTTAAAAACATTCATTAAGCCATTCTCTAGAAAGGTTAGTGATTGTGATTGAATAGAAATAAAAACACTTCCCAGAAAATCTTGTCATTTTCACTGCAGTTTGTTTCAGAGAGAAAAGAGAAAAGTGGGCTGGGAAGAGGAGAGGGATTCCAATAGTGTCCTCATTTACCATTTCTGTTGAATAAAATATTTTAACTTTGCAATCTGCTACTGAAAAATATTTCAAAAAGCCATTTTTAGAGAACCAGTGCATGCACACACTTGTTAATAGCAGTTTGTTTTTTATGGTTCCATTTTTCATTTTGCCCCTGAAATACAAAAATGCTCCAGGAACGTGCCATGAAAAAATCTGGTGTTAAAAGATCTGGCATTCTGGGTTTTTTAATGCCCAAATGCCTTTGCATCTGGAAATGTGTTTTTAATATGCTCAAAAAAGGTTACACGTGTGCATTTGCCAACAAACTTTGTATCCCATTGAAAATAGAGACTGTAGGTCACTCTGAGCTGTTCCTGGGGAAGAAAAGAATCACTGTCATATACTAATTTATTTTTCACTGCCACTGAATGAAATACAGAATCAAAATGTCACGCTTCTCAACATATATGCATACTTAGTAATCCTATGAAGAAAGGACTCTACCTTATCATACAGATTATGAATGACTGTGCCATCTGTGGTTTTCTTAAAATGCCACCTCCTCACAAAAATTGCTATTGCAAATGCCACCTGTCATCAGCTAGTATATGTCAAGAATTTTCAGTGCCCAAGTGTCAAAACGTAATATAGTCTTGGGATCTCTGTCTCTGTGTATGCAGTCCCAGCAGCGCAGTATCTGTGCTCCTGCTGAGTGACACAGCAGGCACACCAGGAAGCGAAGGCAAGTGCTGAATGTGTAAGTACAAGTCAAAAAGAGACGTTATGAGGTCTGTCTTCCTTTTTGACTAAAACAAGGAAAGCACACAGGGGAAAAAGAATCAGCTAGACTGTTCTCTGTCAGCTATTGGATGTTTTAACTATCAGTGCAGTGAAGTAGACTTATTTCTTCACTCAGGTGAGCCAGGATGGAAAAGCCTTGCTGGATGTCCTACAGCGTCCCTTGAGCCCCGGAAATTCTGAATCCCTCACTGCTACTGCAAACTATTCCAAGGCTGTTCACCAGGTCTTGGATGTGGTACATGAAGTCCTCCATCACCAGCGGCGCCTAGAGAGTATCTGGCAACACAGAAAGGTCCGGCTACATCAAAGGTTGCAGCTCTGTGTTTTCCAGCAGGATGTTCAACAGGTAATGTCATTGCTAAAGGAGATAAAGAGTGACCCTTTCTTTGCAGCCATGAAGATTGTTTGGTGACTCATCTAGAGGATATTGCCATAACCAAGATTTCACACACAGCTCTATCTATGCTAGAAATATGCTAAAATCCTAATGCGCCTTTCATTACCTCTCTGTTTCATGTCAGAAATCATCGATCAGTCCACTGACTATTGATCAATCCATTCACCACAAGAATGTAATGCTATTTTCACAAGTCAATTTTTCACAAGTCAGGAATTAACTTTAGGTGTTCTCCTGTTCTTGAGAAAGTGATGTATAATAGAAAAAAATTGAAGTGTAAAAAGCAATTGAACTGTGGTGTATTTCACCTTCCCGTGTGGAAATAATACAGATACAGACTTTTTAGTGGTAGTGTTTAGATGATCTTTGCGTTATTACCACTTATGGAGTCCACATACCTCTGCTATGAATTTACTGGCTCATATCAACTTCACATCCCAATGTGCAGAACCCACCTCACAGAAATACAGTTTATACTGTACAAGCTCATCTCTGAGAACTCAGGTTCCAGGTGAATAACTTTCCTGTCTCAAAGGAATCCACCTGCACAACAGCGTAACTGACAGTAAGTATGAGATGTCATGTTTGTAGCTACCAAATATGCAAGCACAATCAACGACGTGACAGGACTCTGCTCATTCAGGATGGTGTGGTTTGTTTAAGGGCCCCATTACAGCCTGAAGCAGATGTTGGTAGCAATATGGTACTTGCTTTAAATGAAGAGGCTGAATGCTCTAATCATGTTTATGGAGCATTCTAGTGTCCCTGGGGTTCTTTATGTCATTGCCTTCCTCCAAGTGAAAAATTAGGTGGAGATGGAGCGACAAAGCTGTCACATGCAAAACAGACATGAACCAGCAAGCACAGGAGACAGGCAACTTTTATTCAACATGCCCATTTGTTGTCCTGTTAGTGCCATAGTTGAAGTGCACCGGCACAGCCACAACTGCAGCTGTAGATATCCTTTGCAAATATGTATGACCATTTCTTTGGCAGTTTTGAAAAGTTTGCCAGAATTTCTACCTGCTCAGTTTTTTCCTATAAAACCACAAAAATATTCATGCCATATATATAACTAAAATTGAGATTGAATATAACAGATGTGTAATTTAAGCAACTTAATTTTCGTTACGTGTCAGAAAACATACCGCATGGTAATGAAATTCATAAGCTGTATATTAAATAGAGCATGTACTGGGAATTCAGTTAGAATACTCTCTGCTAACTATATGAAGTTTGATGCATTAACTTAATACAACTTTGAGGTTTAAATCTCAAAAATCAAGGGTTGAAAATTCTGATGATGTTATGTTCTTTCCATTTGTGGTATATAATGTCAGTAAGAACATTATCTTAGGTATTCTTCATCCCTTAGGGTGATTTACATTTTTGTTTAATCTTTCCAACCCGAAACTTTCCCTCTTACATCTTCTGGAATCATTAGAAGTGCTTATTAGGTTCATTCATGAAACCCATTCAGACTTTTACTTCCCACATATGCAAGGCAATGAGGGTGTGTCACTGGCTTTCAAAAGGTACACGTCTTTTTTAAGTACAGTGAATTTTGGTGAGAGGAAAGAAAGAAGGAATAAGAGTGACTGGAGTACAATCACTTTAGAGAGCATCACTCTGTGTGAGTTCTGTTGGCAGCAATTTTTCCATTTTCTCTTAATGGGTAGTTATTATCTGGGAAGCAACAACTTAATGACAGACATGTTTTTGTCCTAGCTCACACTTCCTGGAGACATCTCTGTCCTACTTAGAAAGTGGAGAGGAAGAGATGAATCATTCTGTTCACTAAACATCTGTACTATTCAAGATAAATGCTTTGTAACTCATAAATGAAATTCTCAGCTAAACAGAAATATGAAGTGTAGATTCCACAAGGAGGACAAAGATATATGAGTATGTCAATGGGGCTTTTTTTTAAAAAAACAAAACAAACAAAACACCTCCTATATGCATGTCGTGCAGTTCCTATTATGCTTATTTTGTAAATACCCATCAGTTGGCAGGTGAAGCTGTCTCCCTGTATGTCATCACTAATCATTAGTAACATTTATCTATAATAATTTGTTGTCTTGTCAAAATTTAATAGCCTTTAACTAAGTTCTTCCTGCTTCAAGTCTAAAAAGGAAAGATGTGGGAAAACAAATCTTGACAGGAGAGCCCTGAGTTTGTTAGACTTCACTGTCTTCTAGAGAAGTAATGATACCATGTAGTTTCTCTAAGGAAGGTGTTCTTCACCTTCCACCCAGCTCAAAATTAAGCGTGTTCTCACGTATACAGTCTTCCCTGTCAGGATGTCCCATGGCTCACCCTCTCCAGCTGTTGGCCAGTGCAGTAAAAATTCTGGTGAAAGATTATCTCTGTGTCAGAACTTGCACTCTCTCACTTGTTCATCCGTACCTTTCTCTTCATGTCAGCTGTTCTGCATCAATCTGTTCTTAAAAGCAGATCTGAATAGGGGCATGTTTTGTTGTGTTGCATGTTCTTAATACAGACCCCAGGATTATTTTGCATCCTCTCAGTCTGCTGTTGACATCATTAATAGCTTTTGGTAAAGACATATCTCCAAGAAGAGATTCTTACGTATCTTGGGAGATAATTATTCCTCACCTAACTACTCTTAATCTCGGGCCAGAGGGATCGAGTATTTAGGCATGCAATATCAAGTGTTCGTAGGGAAGTCTCGCAAAAACTGCTCAGCTGGATGAAGGCTTTATGTAGGCCAAGTGTGTGCTTTTTGGACTGGATTTAAGGGTTAAGCTGTGTTAAATAGAGCTCATTCATATAATTCCTGATGTATTCTGCACCATTTACAAGGCCAGAGTACACTCTATATGTGGTACTGGCACATGAGGGTTATGTTCTCAGATAGCTTCCCACTGACAAGGAAATGCTTTTAATCCTAGATGGGTTTGTGTGACATGCACAAAACCTGAAAATATCGAAAAATATGGAGTAAAAGATATAAAAGTAATTTTTATTCTGAGATAGAAAGTCAGGCATTCTTACAGTCATGTAATAACCAAAATACAAATTGTGCTTTAGAAAAAAAAAAAAAAAGTTTGAGTAAACACTGTGGATTGCCAAGTTACAATATTAATGTAAGAAGTGTAACGCTATAAAATGTCCTTACAAGTAATCACTACCTCATACCATCAGATATTTTGCAAGATTATTTGCTCTTACATCTGTTTATTAATACAATTACTTCAATTTGCGCATGAACTAAGGTGAATAATGGTGTGCTAAGGACAGTGAGTTATGAATATATAGCATTTTAAAGAAGGAAAGAAAATACATGGTGTGAAACTGCATTTTCAGCCTTCACAGGAAATGGAGCACCATTCACACAAAAGGGATAACGGGTAAGGCAATTTGTGAGCTGTTATGAGGCTTTATGCTGGTGGGAGCTGACAAGGAACTCTTTTAACACCAAAACTATTTAGGATCACTGTAAAACTATTGGGTTATCAAGTGTGTAAAATACTTCATTGCTTCAGGTTTGGGTTTTTGGGTTTTGTTTTTTTTTTTTTAGAAGCTGTCATTTTTGACCCTTTTAGAACACAGTTGTGGGAGGAGGTGCTGAGATTCTGTCCTGTAGGGGAGGGTTAAAAATCACTTCGGTGTTCATACTGATATTCCGTAGTTGCTGCAATTGCTTCAGCCCATTTTTGGTAGCTTTTCCTTTTTGCCCCTTCCAGCTCTAGGTCTTCCCCTTCTGCAGACTGTTTACCAACAAATTAACATTATTTCCATTGCTGTTGAGATTTGAAATTGTTCTCATGTTGTCTCCAGTTTCCACTGTTTTCCAGTGTTACATCCTGAACAGCAACACTGTAAAACAGCAAGGGTAGCATAAGGGCTGTACCATGAGCAGGTGCTACCAAGTAGCCTTAGAAATAGCTGAAGTAAGTTCATAATGCTGACCTTCACCCCATCTCCTCTCCCATCCCCTTTGTTTCATATGGGCAAGAATTTCATCTGAAATATCTCACTTCATAAACTCATTTAAGTGAAGCTGTAAAGCCTGAAGCATACTATTAAAGTAGAAGGAAAATGGAGACACCTCAGATGCATTATTGACATGGTCTGTGCAAGCCTTGAACTTGGTATTTTGGAGCACTTTCGTGGCAGAATAGTCAAACTGCTTCTCTTACTCTGCAGGCTCCATTCTTTCTCACAAAAATTCTCTTTCCATCATTTCCATACATACACACCAACATGTAGCCTGACACAGACAGCCTTTTTCTCCACAAGTTCACATGACTCTCTCAGGGTCACTGCCGGTGCTGCCTCCTTCTTGCTTCGCTTTGTGAAGTGTTGTGATGGTTGCCTGTAAAGGAAGAGCTGGAAAATAGGTGGATGTAGAGGTACAGTGTGTGCTGGTGGAATTTCTTGGATATGAAAAAAGCCTTGAGTTAGCTAGGGTGGCTCTGCATGGCAGAATGAAACAGGCCTCTTATGCTAGATGAAGACCAGTGGTAAACAGCAAGATGACACTAACAAACGCTCACTGACAAGAGGGTAGGCACGTCCTAAGAAAGCCAGGACTGTTGCCATACCAGCTGTAGTGATGTCTCAGATCCTCTTTGTTATTGAAAAGGTCAAGCTAGACCAGTGTCAGGTTCACCTGGATTTCTCTAAGTTTGCGGATCTGCATTCTGTTGGCTTCATGCCCAGATACACTAATGGACATAGCTTTGGTTTTCTTGTGTGGTTATCTGCCTCTGGTGATGGATAAAAAGGCCATGTGGCCATACTGATATCATTACATTTACCAGCTGCCATTGTTGTGGGAGATTGCAGAGTATTGCCGAGGAAAGGCTGTCTCTCTTCATAACCAAGCACTTTAACTTGTAGTGTGTCTGGCTTTTACTGGCCGAGAAAACAGACCGGGGCATGATCTTGACATCACTTGTATGGAAAAATGTCCTGCCAACATCTATTTGTCTCCATACACTGAGAATACTGAACACTTCATGTGATGCATGTGATCTGCGTAGTCCATTTGCAGAAGAATGCTGGGATATTTGAGGCAGTTCATGATTCATTTAGCACTCGCACAAGATTTTAGAGGATTAGGTCTGTACATCCCCCCACACATGCATGCATACACTCAGTTGTTTTGATCAGTTCAAAGCAAAGAAGAGCTCTCCAAAATTCTGTAGTTTTCCAATTTGTCATAGTCTGTTTCAAAGACAGAAGAAATCAGACTATATATTTCCTTTCATGCTTTGTTTACAATAATACCTTCACTGGGTCTTGTAAAACAAGATATTTATTTGTAAACAATAGCTAAGAAAAAAGCTTATAATCAAGTCAAGATTTTATTTACTACCATATGACTTCAGCCACAGCGCTGTGCAAAAATACATCACATGCTCTGTGCACCATCTGAGCAGATTTAGCCTGTAAATAGCTACCACTCACTGATCAGTAATTAAAACATTACAATTCAAAGCATACTAGAGAATTTTCACAGCCCCTTTGGTAAATTTATCAAGTAATGAGATGCACTTAATGCTTGTTGTGTATATTTTACATTTTCAAAGTATTGCTCCTGTAATTTCTCCGAGCTTAGAAAGTGTATGTGACTTTACCAGCCATAAGGGTGAAGTATTACTTGATAGTGAGTAGAGGTTCTAACTATGATTGTATTGTCTCCAAAAATTAATGAAAAAGGAACTCGGGAGTCAATACTGGTGAAACTCTTGGCAACCTTCTCCTAATGGGATGTAGAGAAAGCAACCTTTTGTTTTCTATGACTGAGAGGTAAATACCTCTGTTTTAACTAATCCCATCCTTCCAGCAATTGTTGAGGCCAGAGTGTCCGCATCTGGTTTATTATCTGATATAAATATCTCCCCACACAATTCTGATTTACTGTACCACTTTTTTCTGTATTGATCATACAATTTTTACCTACATAGCTCTAAAGGACTAACTTAATAAGATGTGCAGGTGTTTGCCAACCCACGTTATGTCCCTAACAGCCTCTAATTTAGTATTTTTCTGTGTTATTATTTATGCAGTAAAGGATGGTACGTTTATAGTAAAAGGATATTTTGTTTGTTTGTTTCCATTCACTCTTCCTCACAGACCATGCAATAAAACATCTTGGCAACTGCTTCTTTAGAGCAATTTTCATTCCATTCCTTTTGTTCCTGCCAAAGGAACTGGCACATTTTCAGGGAATGTGAGTGCAAGTCTAGGCAATGCAGAGGTTTGTGGCCCCACTCATCTTCTGAAGAGGACTAATGAGTAAACAACACTGACACCAATTTGAAAATAAAGTGGTGGTATATTTGTGCTGATTAGTATCCTGCAGGTATTATGAAATGAATTAATAATGATGTGGCCCTTTAAATAACACAAGGGTTGCTGAGTGAGTTACTTATTTTGAACTGTTAAGGATGGACTGTCATTCCTTAATTTGAACCCACAGTGGCATGAGATTATGCAGGAGTTGCAGATTATTTTTACCAGCTATATATGTACTTCTAAACTCTGGTGGCAGCAGAGAGAGTAGAAGAATAAGAGCACCCTGCACAGCTGTATAATCCCTATTACTCAATGACCAGGTTATACTGGATTTGCCACACAAGGCAGCCATGATAGGAAGGAGAATATTGCCCACTTATTTCTTCAGTTTCTGGTGATTTCATATGGATGTTTCTCTGGCTCCTTTAGTTTGCAAAGACACAGAGAATTTATGAAGTGTGCTCAGGGTTGTACAAACCAAACAGTGCAGAGGTCTTGGAAGAAGAACACAACTGAAAGAAAGAACATGCGTTTTTCCTCTTTACCAGTGACTCTGGTGTAGAAATGTGCCCTTGGAAGGGCCACAGCACAGCTTCCTAAGTGAGGAGTGAAAATACATGGCACTTTGATATGTCAGCATGTTCAGACAACGCCTGTTGGTGTACAGCTAGGCTCTGTATTTCTGTCCAGGCAGTCACAGTTGTACCCTGTAACCAGTGATCAGTGTATGGTATAAGAACACCTCAGAGATCTCAGGCTATGAGCCTAAGTTAGTTCCGTTAAATACTTCAAACTCATGTGAGAGACAGGACGCTCTGTTCTAAACTTCTGACAATGCTCTTTAAATACAGATCAGTATTATATTGTATTTTTTGTGCCAAAACTCTTCACAAAGAACTACAGGTTTTAAATTATTACATTTTCATTTAATGATATTTATTCTGGAAATTCCTTAAGTTGCTGATTAACAATACTCTATCCTCTTCATAATGTGATTTGAAGTGTAACTTGAAATTATCTGGAAACAACCTGTGTGTCTTTCTTCCTCTATATAGTTATTAAGCCAAGCAGACAATTGTTCTTTGTGCTTTTAAAGAGTCACTGATTAAAAAATAATAATGATCCCTTTTTAATTTACACACAGAGCAGTAGTGCTAGGGATATCAAACTTCAGGGGCCAGCTTCAGTTACCAACTGAAGTTTACTTAGCAATGATGTACGAGCAGTGCAAGAACACTTTGATTAGCTCCACAGCTGTCTTGGAAAATAGGATCTGAAGAAATCTGAACCCCAGCCAGCTTGATCTCTGAACCTATTGAAGTGAGAAGAGGAACAAAAAAAAAAAAAATCCTTTGTGCCCCAAAAAGTGTTTTTCTTGTTTATAGCAGTGTCTGTTCTTCAAGACCTATTCCTTTCAGATGGTCTGTTTTGCTATTTCCTGAACTGCAGATGTTTGGATTCTTACTGAGAGCTTAGGAACCTCTAAGAATGCCTTCTGAAAATGCTCTGAAATCCTACTGGCTCTTTGAGGTTTTGGATCTACCTCATAGTGGATGAGGAGGGTATAATTCATAGAATGAAGAAATTGAGAAGGTGACATGGAGATACAGTTAGTTCTCTGTAGGTAGATGCAAGTACCCATGGTCTGGATTTATCCTGCCTGTCTTTAGGAGTGTAACTGAATCATCCAAGTTGGGAGTCTAATGCATAGTCTCCTTTTATAGTCAATGGAGAGACTGTCAACTCACCACAACTGGCATCTTCAGAGAATGTCTCAGTCTCTAGGATCTGAATTACACACTGGATCCTTCCCTATCTTACTGTTGACTGTCAAGGAAATAATGATAAGCTAGTGTCTTCAGACAAGACCTTTAGTTTATAACCCAGTGTTGGGTGAGATGTATTAGGATGCAAGAGCCAATCCCCTGTGGTGTGGAGCACCTCTAGCCATCATCTCAGGCCACTTAGTGCCTTTCTGATGCAGGATGTGCTTTGCAGCAAACTGCAAGGAAGTCAGTCCTAGGCAAGCTGCTAAAATTTGCTGTTATGCTTAAGCAGAATCATCCTCCTTATATAGCATATCCTCATTGTCTATTTCTGTCCCAGGATTGTTTGCATGTCAGCATCCCTGAAAATATGATGTGTAGTTTATTGTTTCTGAAAGGAATTGTTGGCTCTTGTTGTTGTGGCAAAGGAGAAGAAAGAATCATGCTTGTCTGTTACTGATTAGGCCTACAAAAATAGTCGGGCTGCAGTGGTGAAGGAAGAAAAATAAAGTAGAGTTTTCTCCAGAAATATGTATATTTTTTGAAAGCAGTTGCTAGAATGAGTAATTGTCACCAAGGATATGGAGAAAAATAAAGTCTTTGAATAAATGGAGGCTGGAATGTCGGAAGGCTTTCTCCCCTGTAACTTTAAGAAGTAACAATAACAGTAGTACTTCTTGCTTATTGAGATTTCTTTCATCTCAGGATTATGGGTTTTCTAAAAGGTTGATGTTGAGTGACTTGCCAAAGGTCACTGAAAGCTTCATGACTAGAACTCTTCATGTCAGGATGTCTGATTCACAAATCCCTGCTCTAAACCCTCAAAATCATTGCTATTCCTGTTTTACCCCTTATGAGAAAGTCTTAGAGGATTTATTGGGACTATCTAAAAATGAAATGAGGGTCTGTTATGCTAAGAAATAAATATGCTATTTTATGCATTGGTCTAGGAGTCCAAAATAGTAATTCTTTTCTACTCCATTTGTTTCTCTTGATCTTTCCTCCCAATTATCTTCTCACATGGCCTCCCAGCTTTTTCATGATCCTGCCTGTCACTCAGAGTGATCAGTCCTCTTTCATATTGTTTTTGACTGATGGCCAACCAAAGGTATTTTCATTACATTGAGAAAAAACCTTGTCAGAGTACAAAGAGGGTAATGATAGCTAGTTCTTAAAGCATAACTATAACAATTTTACAGTGTCTTCCCCCACAGAGCAGCTGCTCAGCCAGCTGGTTACTTTCCCCCTCTTTCTTACGTCTTGCTGGGTAGCAAGGCCCAATTTAGGTTGAGCTGATCTGACACCATGACCTGTCAATGCCAGCTGCTCCTCTCCATGCTGGTCATTCCCACCAGCTCTCCTGCTTCTAGCAGCTCTACCTTACTCCATGCTTCAAACTAACTTTTACTAGCTCTGCTCCATATGGCTGGTCCCTGCAGCAGCACTTTGCTCTCTTAGCATCTCCTGTTGGCTGTGCTGTGTTTCAGTAGCTGCCCTACCTGACTTGACTAAAGAGTTATGGTATTTCTGTCCTTGGAAGAGAGGTTGTGCACTATTTAGGATTAAACACAGTGTTTCAGCTCACAGGAGACTTCTAAGCGACTTCTTTTGTTTCATTTTCCTCGTGGGGAACTCTTACACAAAGCTTCTTGCTTGTTTTTTAAAGTTGTAATCTTTGGATTGTAGTTCTGGAAGCTGTTGCCTAGGCTGGGGTGACCCTTAGGCACATTTAGACAGGGCTGGTTGGCTCAAACTCCTGTATACTATTGCAGCTATAAACTTTGTTTTATGTTACGCTCTGGTTCCCTTTTAACAAAAATGTCCTTCAAATGTAAAAACATGCAAAACAAACATATTTCAGGCCTGCCCATTGGTCTTTTACCTTTCTCCTCCCTTTGTTTTGATAGTTCTTTACTTGTTGTTTCTTTCCTGCCTTTTGGATTTTTTTTGGATGGGACATGTGCGGAGGGATGGAGAAAATTACTTTTATTTTTGGCTTCAGGAACATACAAAACATTCTGACCTTGAGACAGTTCCCTTCTGAAATAAGGAGGAAAAGTTTGGGGGGGAACCACAAAATTATTTTTTGTTTTGTTTTGTTTTTTAATTTCCCTCTCCCTCCAGCAAAAAGTAACTTCAAACAATCAAAATGTATTTTGGGGAATTGCTTCTGCTTGCTTACCTCCTCAGGTTTGCAAAGACATGAGTTGTCGGGAAACCAGAAGAGAAGGAAATTCAGGATGAGGGGATGACGTCTTCTGGGAGCCACGAAGCTAAAAGAAAAACATACGAAAGCAAGCAGTTTTTCACAGAAAACTTCAGTGGGGGGAACTTTCATTAAAAATATGCCCTTAAGGGAAGTTCCCAACCACTCTGCTCCTCACTCTGCCCATGACTCTCACTCCTGGAGTCTTTTAGGTGGCTCCTCTTCTTTCTTGAACAGTTCAATGTTGTTCCTTGCTGAAAGGGCTTTTCATAAGTCTGGTCCTGCTTGCACATATATTCTAGTTTATTATTGCATTGTCTCTACCAGTCTCTCCGGGGACTCAGGACCTGGCATCCATTTGTTTGCTTCCCCCCAAACAGTTTCTTATTGCCATTATCCCTGGCCTCCTTTAGTGAATCTGTAAGGTCATTGGTCTTTCGCCCTACCAAACCCTCACAGCATCCATTTCTGCTGTGACATGTAGAAGAAATCATCCATACAGTTATGAGTAGAGTTAGAGTGTTGCAAATGTCCTGGGCTTTTTATTTCAGCTCTGCTGTGTGGTGCATACAGAATGCCTGGCTCAGCATGGGTTCTGCGTGCTACATGCGAAGCTTCTCACACACCACAGCAAATTAGCCCTTTCCCCGCTTATTTGCAGTACTGAGCTGTGACTTATCTGCCCTGGGACACGATGTGTCAAGTGCAGTTGGTTGCCTGAGCAGTGATTCACAGACAGGCAGTGCAAGCAGAAGAGATGCTGGGGTGGCCTTACAGCAGGAGAATTGCTGTGGTGCAGGTTTGAATCACTGGGCAGGATCCAGTGGCAGAGGAGCCCTGCCCAGGGGTCAAACACAGCCTTGTGCTGTGTTCCTTTCTCCCTATGGACAGCCTGACACTGAGGATCTTAACCTGGGAGATAAAATGTTTGAGACATCAGGCTATTTATTTAAAAGACAAAGAGGAGATCACAGAAAAAGTACCTGATACAGAATAGGCACTCCAGCATTCGGGGCGCTTCTTCCATCCTTGTTCTATTTCTCATTCCCCACATGGTTTGCACTTTCAAATTTTGCCTCTAGTCTCAAATCAGATCAGAGCCCCATGGGAGAAAGATTATGTTTTCCTAGGTGTTGGCATGATGCTCAGTGCCAAGGGGCTCTGATCCTGGCAGGGGCGTTTAAGACTACTGCAGTGTTGTACCATCCTGGTGAGTTTTTCTGTTACTGGGATGAGACTATGTACCAGGACCCATTTGTCCCAGCTGGGATTTGTTCTCTTACTAAACCTGCCTTTGCTGTGTGCTGTGATTATAAGCCTTGTTAAACCAAGACAATTAAATCATCTACTCCCAACAGTAACCTAAAGCAGTGCTTTATTTAATATCCTGGTCAATCAGCAGTTTTCTCTGTGGTGAAGTAGACAACTCAAGCACAGTGGGGAGTGCGTACATGGCACCTGGAGCATAGTGCTTGCACTAAAGTCTATTCTGTAGTAAAGCTCATTCTTGCTTCATCGGTCCTTTCTAATTATTAATTGCCTTTATACACCTTGTTTAAACTAGTAACAGTTTAGGTGGGCTGATACTATCAAAATGTAGACAGTACTGTCTTAATTAATACCTAAATTAGAAGAGCAATCTCAGCTTAGTACAGTGGTAGCAGTTTCCAGAGAGTGACCCAGTGCACTGAAATTAGGAACCAGCCTTGTAGGTTGCTTTTTTCTGACTGAATAGGTGAGGAGTGTATTTTCCAAGGTAGGTGCCTACCCGACTTACCATCATACTGTTATACTTCTGCTTACACTAATGCAGTTATGTTCCGGCTACAGCTGGAGCTAAAAAACACATACTAAATGTCTTCAAGGTTTATTTTCTTTTCTTTTCCCTGAGCGTTTAGTGGCTACCACTGAATGTTTAATGGTGGCAGTAATTATATAATTGTCTTAGTCCAACATTTCTCTATCAGTGGTTTTCTTTGTTTTATGGACAGGGAAACTGAGGCACTAAAAGGCATCATAAAGCAGATCAGGGTTAGAAGTGTGCAGAACAGTCCTTTTTTTCCTTGAATCTTTATCGACTCTTTATTTGTTTTGTTTCATTTCCTCTCTTGAAGCCCATAAGCACATCTGTCACAAGCAGAGTGAAAACCAGTTTCTCTGTTTACATACTTGAGAATAATGTACTTTTCTAAAGCGTTCACATAGCTCCTTTTTTCCCCTCCTGTGTACTTGCTGTATTTCTTGGGGCCATTTTACATTTTGGACAGTCCCACTGAGAAAAAGAATGAAGCAAACATATGCAAGGAAAATACTTCACAAGCCACAAAAGGCCGCGCTTTCAAATGCACAAATTTCTCTATAGGATCAGGATGCTTTTTCTCACAAACATGAAAGTCAGTGCTGTGATGCTGTGTTCACAAACTTGAAAATTAGCTGTGATGATAGCTGTCATTAGTAACAACTACTTGGAGATCAACACCTTAGAAGTCTAAATCAGAGCTTCCAATCAGAAATCTAAATCAGCTGGGTGCTGCAGGTGTCTCTCCTTACTATCAGGTCTGCAAGTGCTGTTTTCCTGGAGGTAGGAGGAAACACAAGATGCTAAATAATTATATGAGGAATTATAAAAGCTCCTAGTATACATGGTCACAGCGTAGTCTGAGCACTGTTAACTCAGCATACAAGAGGTTTCTAATAATTAGGATATTATTTCATCTGTTGGTGCTTAAGAGTTGTAGAGCTCCCTACTCCAGTGTACATGAGGAAGAAGCTGAGCCAGATGTCGAGTGTGCTCAGGTATTTCTCCTCCTGGGAGCTCCTAAAGATAAGTTAACATGGTGGAAACAACCAGAGTGGAAAATGAGAGGAAGGGTTCCTTGAGCAAAAAATCAAGAGCTTTTCAGGTAGCCTTTGCTTCAATGCCCACTCTGCCTGTGACAATGTTCTTCACATCCTCTTGAGCTGGGAGAGACCTGGGACATTCTTTCAGAAAACTCTGATTATGTCCAAGCAAACAGCCCAGATCTGGGGGGAGCCAGACCTAAGACTGGTGCAGGCCCCAATCCTGATTGACCTGGCAGTTCTGCCCAGTAAAAGTGATCTGATGAAAGGACAAACATGGGACAAGAAATGGAGACGTGGGGCAAGTGTGTTAGACTCAGAAGGATTGGACTAGATGATCTTTCAAGGTCCCTTCTAATCACTAACATTCTGTGATTCTGTGTGATTCTGTGAAAATCTCTGTTCTAACTAGTGCTACAGACAGCAACAACCAAAATCTTCCATATACTCTAGGTAAGAAAATATTTCTGTGTTTCTGAGTATTACCATTGATAAAGAGACTGGTAGATCTGATTAGTGGTATTGCTAATTCATCACATTACAGCTAAGTGCCAGGTAGGATTCCTTAGTGTTGGAGAAAAGCCTCACAAACAGCAACACCAGCAGCATAACTGCAGAAGTAATAATCTACCTGCCAGCCTTGAGAAGTCTCATGCAAAGCACAGCAGCATCTTTCTATGGTGATGCAGAGCACGTTTTCTGTGTCTTGTACAGAAGGAACATGCACAAATGTGGTTATTTATAGCTTCTCTACCCACACACAGCTTTGAAACTTGCTCTAAAAGAAGTTTAGTGTTTAAAGTATACAACAGGTTTTTTTAGCTTGAAGGTTTTTTTTTTTCTTCTTTTGTTTTCCTTTAAAAACAATATTCTGGGAACATTAGTTACAATCCAGGCATTATGGAAGAAACATTAATTCTTCGTTTGTCTGTCTATTGTTCTCTTAGTTGGAATGTTTTTAGAGAGGCAGTTGCCAAATTTTATCAAGTAAAACATTTAATCAAGAAAATGAAAGATAAGTGGGGTATATTTGATGAATGGGAACTTTACCAAAGGAAAGCAATGTTAAGTTGAAAGAAGTTCTTTCTCAGGGTAGGAGAGGCACGTGTATTCCTTCTCCCTTTTGAGGAGCTTGCATCCGAGATGACAGCATTTAGTGAAGGAGCAGGGCCAGTGCCCAGAGGAAGTGGGTAAGTACTGCTCTCAAAATGCCCAACCTACACTCAGCCAACTCTGCCAGAGCCCTGAATTGAACGTACTGTTCCCAAGAGAGAGACGAGAGAGATGTGACTAAATCCTGCATCTCCCTGATTACTAGGGCTGGGATCAGCTCTTTTCTTTATGTGGAGTGAAGGCGGATGGGACCAGAACACATCATATTCTCACTCTTCTCCAAAGGCATGCCAATTTTAAACCATGTATTTATAGATGTGAAGAACTGTACAGGTACATAATAGCCATCTGCAGAAAAGAGAAATGAGGTTATTTTTGCTGTATAAGCCTGTGAAAAGGTAAGGAGTTAAGTTGGAGCAGCTGTGTGGGAGTCTGTGCACACCTCATCATTGCATGAAGTCTGCAGCCAACATGCCCATGGCAGGGTGCCATATCTGGAGCATATAAGAGTATTTGTGACTATTGTGCAGGTCTGTAGGTCTACCGTAACGTGAAAGCTCTTGGAGGAGGGTGGGGAATGGAAGAGCAATGCTAACTGCAAGTTAAGGCCTGAATCAGCAAGTCACCATGAACTTCTGAGTCTCTACTAGAAAAGCTGAGAACAGGCTTGTTGGTGATCAGGCCATTGCCACGGGAGTTATTTAGGATGTCTTCACTCAGTCATACTGTTAACTCTGGAGCTCTTTCACAAAAGTTTTTGCATACTTTACAACAGAAGCTGCTAAGAAAGGGGTAGCCAGGGTAAATTGTTATTCTGTTAGTGATTTCACTGCAGAAGCTGTTGATGAACAAGGATCCTGCTGCAGGGACTGTCTTGTCTGGACAAACTCCTACAGGCCTGTTTCCAGATGGGCTTGTATGATATCTGTGGGTGCCAGAAGCAGTGAGGAGTCTGAATAAGACTATATGCATATATTTTTGCATATTGGGGACTTTTCTGGCATGATTCTAAATTGGTGGACCCACATGTCTCGGTAGTTGTATAATTTACTCAGATCTGTTCACTAGTATCAGCTGTACTTTGCAAGTCTGTCTCTGCTGCAAAGGACAGAACGTGGATTTGCTTTCGGCAAATTAATGGGGTTTTTTTTAACTACAGAGGTTAGGTTTTTGTTATTAAAATGAGAAATTGTGCAGAGGTGAAACTTTCACATAATGTCTAGGAAGCCCATAAAAACACCTACAATCTGATTTCATGGGGACGTCTTTTTTTGGTTGAATGTAGACAAGGGAATAAAGGAAGTTTTTTAAATGTTGTAATTGGCTCTGCATTTAATTTCCCTCGTTAATTTAGTTGCACTATGCAGCAAAATACTGATAGGTCTGTAAGGTTTCTTTTCCCTCCAAGGGTAAATGGAACTGCATGTTTTTTTCTTTTGAAAGGACCTCTTTAATTATGTGGTGGTATTTGGAATAACTACAGTTAGAGCGGAAAAGCAGGGAGTGATTAAAAAATCATACTTAATAGCAGCTGCATTAGTTCTCTGGCTTTTGAAACAGACCCAGGCACAGTTAAATAGATACATACCACACGGAGGAGTTGTGGTGAAAAGGAAAGGCAAAATGGAGGTGATAAATTTTTGACTGCCTTCAGGGAAGGTTGTCTTGTAGCATTTTAAGAGACATCTTCCTTGAGAAACGATTGAAGAAGTCTCAAAATTCATCTTTCTTGTCCAGTTCTCAGACTGTTTTAATGACTGTAGCTCTGTTCACTCAAATCCACCTCTTTTTTTTTTTTTTTTTTTTTTTTAAAGAAAAGGAAAGAAAACCACAAAAGACCCCACCTTGAAACCTCAGCTTGCTTGGCTGATGATAGTGGGATACACTGATCAAGTCTCAAGCCAATTTGAAAGAAGTGGCTCTTATGACTGTCCGTCTGAGCTGAATTAAATATAGAACTTGGCTGACTGCATATATTATTTTCTGAAGGTGAATTAGTCATTGCCACATGGACAGGTCGAGCTACAGTATTTCATGTTTTATAGCTATATGCACAGCAATTAGGCGTTTATACCACAGTGAATTTGGAGCAGTTTACACGTGATTTTAAAGCCTGCCTTTCAATGGATTGCCTGCTTACTTTTGTACAGCTGCCATGATGTTGTTTACTATTTATGATATTTCAGTATATTCCAGTTTTAGAAAAGGTTCCTAGAATCCCCAGCCAAATTTAGAGCCACATAGTGGTAGAGGTAGCAAAAGCTTAGAATAAAAGGTAGCTTTCACTCCAAACACTTTCTTTGTCAGCCTTGCTTGTTTTGACTGTAAGTGTAGTTAATGTCATTTTAGAAATGAGAATGGAGGCTGGGATCTTGAGTCATTTGCTGAACTGCAGTGGTGGGCATTGAACCAAATCACTCAAATTCTAGTCTACTTCTGATATGAAATCCTTGTTGCTTTTTGCTTTTCTTAAAACTCTTGCATAATTTGACATGCTTAGCCAACGAGAGTGAACAGAGTAAGGCACTGTTCCCTTCCAGCACTACTAAACTGCATTAGCAGAGCTGTATCTGTACATTAGAGGTGCACTTATCTGCATTAACCTATGCAGCTTGTAACGTGCTGCCGTATGAACTACATTTGTTCAGAAGTTGCCAAATGGGAAATAGAACATGGTGTTCAGGCATGTGTCTGGAGGGTCAGATTCTGCTGACTAGCCCCTGCCTATTAACTTTACAAACTTTAGGACTTTGATCCACGTTTATTGAAGTCCGTGGAGACTTTGCTGTGGATTTTGGTGAGAACAAGGTCTAAGTTTTACCGTCAGATATAGATGTGTCTGAAATTAAAAATAATCTCATGGGAGCCAAAGGTGATGTTTCTGGTTTAAACATGAGGTGTGATTCCCTTCTTCAAAATACTGTTTTTTAAAAAAAAATACTTTACTGTGCCACCAACATAAAATTCTAATGAAGAAAGAAGTGAAAAAAGGAGCTTGGTTTTTATTAGGAGCTAAAAACCATAAATGAGAATGGCTGAGTTTTGTTTTGGGTTCTATTATAAACCATTAATAATAGCAGGAAAAGCCAGAGGATAAGTTCCTTTGTATTTTAGTGTATTTTCTCAACTAGACCTTTACTTGACATTACTCTGCTGTGACAAGGCCAGGGGTAGGAGGGAAAAGAAATCTATTTTCAGTAATTATTTGGAATACAACAAAGAAACTATATTTTAATTTAAATCAGACTTGGTGTGCATTTTATTCATTAAAGAGGATTAGGATTTATTAAGTCTCCTTGAGTTGTTGTGGGTTCTGGGGGATTTTTTGTTTTGTTTTTATTCTGGTTCCCAGTGTTTGTCCTGTCTTCTCTGGTGCTGTTGCTGACACCAAATTCCCCTGGAGGGCCTGGTATCAGGCCAGGGGTTGGGCTGCCCATGCCAGCAGGCACAGAACAACATTATCCAGGTGCAGATGTAATTCCAGTGGGTAGAAGTTGACAATTCCACACTGACTACTGCCTCCACCCAGAGATTCAGTGGTCTCCCTGGCAAATGTGCACTCTTTATTGCTTAGAGGCCCTTTCCTTTTACCTCCCAAGAAAGGAGTGGTTTGTGTGTATCCTGAGAGCATGCCTACTTTGAATTGTGTTGCTCATAAATGCATATATGATGTGTATCTTCCAGTTCTTCTGTTGTAAGAAACTGAATTATTTTCTGCCAAGCAATTCTCTGTTCTTCTATTTGCAAATTCTAGCTCAGCCAGTTAAGTGTTGCTAACTAGGCTTGTACAGTTTTGAAGGGCTTTGACAGAAAAGACTGGATTTTGTTGCTGTGCAGTATAACATTTACAATAAACTTTGGATGTAAAGTATCTGTGAAAGCACAATCTGAAACATGAACCTTTTAACTACACTTCCTGGTTACAAAAAGCATGGTTGGCAAAGGCAGAGTTTCTGGAATAGGAGTTTCAGACATGCAGAGCCTTGGAGTTACTGAACATTTGTAATAGCAGATACAGGAAAGGTAAAGACAAGGTTTGATTCTTGTGAGTGGACATGATGATGAGACTATAAAACCAGAAGTTTTGAAGCGCCATATGAATTCTGGTATCTCACTAGAAGTCTAGTTAGCCCATAGTATCTAAAGAGCAAGCAATAAAATCCACATAGTGGCAACTTAATACTGTATGACTTCCTTTCACTGGCATAAGCCTAGCAGATCTTTGAGGCTCTATCCATGTGTTTAGAGTTAGGCAAAGCTTATGCACCTATTTGAAATGGGGCCTCATTTAAAGCTGAATAAATTCGGTGTACTTCACTGGAATTGCTCTGGAATTTATTACAACTCTGCTAGAGTTACTCCTTTGAGTTATGCCAGGTTTGTACTGTTTTGAGATCAAGATCTGACTCTTAACTGCTTAAGGTGTAAAATGGTATAATTTATTTTCAGTTTTCAGAGTAACCCAGTTTTAAGAGTCACTATGGCAACAACAGTGGGTCTTACAGTAACAAAGATTAATGATTCTCTCAGCCAAGACACTTCTACAATGGGTCATCTCACTCAGGAGCAATGAAACTGTTCAACATGGGCCTGGGTCAAATGCAGAAGTCAGGGTGCCCTGTCACTGCAAGCACAACATGCTGCATCCTATTAATGCTGGCTTAATCACCAGCTTACACTTCTCATCTCCTTCCTGTAGGACCAGGACAGGATCCAGTGAATGGTATACTTGAGCATGCCTCTGTGTTCTTCTCTAAGTCATTCCCATTTCATCTTCATTCATTGTTGCTAGAAGAAATACATGTGTGATGTGAAAATGCAGAAGTTTTTCAACTAACTTCAACAAGAGATAGGGTTCCTTAAAGTAATGGATTTACTATTCCTTTCACATTTTATGTTCAGGTAAAATGGGAGCAGAGCATGAGGACTTGCTAGGAAAGAGTTGGTTCTCAAGGGCATTTTGATTTAAAGTCAGATAAAGTTACAAAGTGCTTCTTAGTTTTTACATTTACTGATTAGGAAAGATACCTACAGATAGAGGCTTCATTTTCAAAGAGCTACATTGAAAAATCTGCCCTTTTAAAATACTGCCCATCACTTCTTTTAAAAAAAATTAAAAATCAAATTAACTTTTTAAGCTATTAAAAGAATTGACCTTAACTACACTAATGCAATCATCTTGCCATATTCCCATCATACAAATAGCCTAGAGGAAGAGCAATTATCATCCCAGGACTTTGCTTAATTATTACCTGATTGCTTCTTGAACCTTTTTCCTCTAAAATCATTCTTCCATTTCTTACTTTCCATGTTTTCCTACCTTGTCCCGTACGAACTATCACCATTCCCTGCAAATGGACTCTGAAGTACATTTTTCCCTGACCTCACTTGGGCAAAATTATTTTGCCATCTTAGGTGTGCCAGAGGTCTTAGACTTCTCTTAGGCAAGAGTTTGATCATCAGCAGAAAAGAGTGTGGAGAGGCCACTGGAAGCATTTGTCTTCTAGGCATCTGCTTCCTGATGCTGCACTCAGATGAAACCTGTCTGAATTTCCACAATTATTATTTTTGCAGTTACACAGATCGTTCAAAAGGGACAGTTACAGCTATTCTTCCTCCAGGTAGTGTTTTGAATCTTGTGGTTATCCAGGCACAAAGTGACTATAACAGCTAGTGCAGTCAGCCTGCTGTAATTGTACTGGAGTTTTATTTAATTTTGTTGGTGACCTGGGTTTGCTGCTTATTTTGTTGGGTGTATAATTGTGTCCCTGAGGAGATAAGGAAACAAGATATGCACATCATGATAGGAAGAAATTAATACCCCTACCAATTCTGATCTCAAACTAGGTGAAATAGAAAAAGAGGTAGTAATGTCTTATTTTTAACATGTGTGTATCCTGCAGCATTCCCAGCAATATATGTTGCTGATGTGAGATGTGCTTCTTGGGCATTTGGTTTATGTTCTCGTTCTGTTAACAGGCTCCTAGCAAACATTTCATGCTTTTGAGCCTGGTGCTTTATAAACTTCTACTTGTTGGGAATGAAACACAGAATTATGAATCTCCATCCAGGAAAGAAAGGGAGCCTCCTTCTCACCTCCTAGCCTCGCATGCGCACTTTCTGAAGTACCATACAAGCTACCATCAGAGTAAACAGAGCAGCTCATTTAGTTCCTCCCATGGCCATCTTACGGGACTGAGCAGAGGAACAGCAAAAACAGCTGCTACCCCAATCAACTTGCCAATAGTGACTGGGTCAGTAAGGTGTGGGATGGGAATTTGCCACAGGTGAAGGTAATGTAGATGACTATTATCCTTCTCCAGTCCTTTCAGAAGAGGTCTGTGAGTTATGATGTTTCCTAGGTGATTCCAGGGGCAGCTTCACCCATATTTGGAGATGTTCCTTGAAGTTTAAACTCATCTATGTTTTTATTAATGTAGAATTATCTAATGGACAGCAGCCTGGATTAGAAACATGGGAAGAGTGTTCACACAGCAGTTAGCCCGTATCTAAATTGCAGTCAGACAGGATCAGGCTTTATTGTGCTGGGAGCTGCGCAGCAGGAAGGAGGTCCTGGCCCTGTCCCGAGCAGCTTTCAAATGAGTGGAGGTACAGTAGTAAATGCATACTAGAGAGAGAGTTGGCATATACTAGAGTTACAAAATATATTTTATGTTTCAAGAAACACCTCAAATGGATAGATCTAGTATTTTCATTCCAGAGAATTCATGACTTACAGCATTTTTTTCTAGCTGTTTTAAGAAAAAAATAACTTGGCAATAATGGACAACTAGGAAATTTGAAGATGTAATTTGTAAAACAACTGCATTTTTTACGGTATCTTCAAGCTGTTTATATTTTTAAGGAGTAATTAAATTATTTGCACTAAGTCACTGTAACTTCAATGGCTAACTATCTCATGACATTAGTTTTCAGCCGTAGAGTAAGTTATACAGTTCATGCTCTCAATTAAAATGTTAAATGTTTATTTTGAATTATTACATGGTTAATGCTAGTTCTAAAGACATTTCCTTCCTTCAGGGTAAGGGAGAATGTCTCCAAACATGCTGACAGGTAGATGTTTACAAGTGCTGGTGATTTCAGGTTTGATTGTGACCTTTCAGAGTTGTTCCTGCATTTGCCACAGACTCATTGCTTAATATTTCACATTGTTTTCACTGGAGAGTAAGTGCTTTGTATCCATCCAGATTTATGTTCTTGCTGTTGCTTTGCTCACTCAGTTATTCCATACCTCAGCTCCTCATTTAGTGCAAACTTTCTGTGCCTTGTGTGATGGAAACAAAGATGTGATATTTATCCATGTTTGCAAATTATTGTGAGCTTGTTAGATGGCAGATGCTTTAAATGAGGAAAGCACATTAGTAGCTTGTATAAATGTCGAGGATTCTTTTGATAGTTAGGGCTATCAAATTATCAGAGCCTCACGCTAACATCCTGTCTTCTGACAACTTGCTGGGAAACCTCAACAATTCCCTTAGTGTCTTAATATATATACATATGTATATTTATATATTCTCCCCCCCCCCATGAAGTTACAGCATTTATGTATTTCACAGAATGGTTGTGAAAACAAATTCATTGATGACTGGAGTGGTCAAATATGTTAATGTGGGTTTCAGAGCCACAGAAAATGCTTTTAAAAAGTCATGATTTGTTTCTTGTGGGAGTTGTGGCAGAAGTAGAATTTATGGAACAATTTGAACCAGAACTTTTTAAAGAGCAGATAGGGCCTATGAAATCTGAGACATGGCACTCTAAGCAGAGAAATGGCATACAAGAGAAGTAATCAAGTAAGGTGTTACAGCCAGTGTCATTAGTGGATGGTTTATAGATAATTTATTTTTTTTAATCCTGTCTGCTCGTGTAGTGTTGATTTATTAAGTGGATATACAATTTTGTCACCTCAAGGGGTATTTTATATCTAATCTTATAAACTACAGGATTTGCAAACCTAATCAATACCTGTGTAGATGACTTCTGAGGGAAACTTCCATGCTACAGGAAGGATTTGGTGAATCACTGGCTGGTGCCCCTCTGTGTTAGGCAGTATGGAATAACTGCCCAAATGCAACATGAGACTTTGCTGCAGGAGTTGCCAGCTCTTGGATGAGTCCTGGAACAAAGGTTTATTCTTTATGGATTAATGTTCTAGCACTTTGGGGTTTTTTGTTGAGACTAAAGTATCCATATTTTGAGCAGTACTCTGGCCTAGATTCATTGCCTTTGTTTTCAAAAGTGGGCATCATATGTTGTATTTCTTGTTTTGAATTGAAGTGTATAACAAAAAATCCGTTTATAAAATAAAAGTAGCAATCTGTCAACAGTCATCTAACAGTGACTACAGCAGCTCAACGTAACATTGGTTGGGATAAAAATTTTATTATTATGTGATTACTACTTTAATGCTATCACCATGAAAATGTAACTAGAATAACTTGCTGTAAAATTACAATGAGTGGCTATCAAATATTAATAAATAGAAAGCACATACTGCATACTAACTTCATAGGAAACATTGGTTGAATTAAAGCCATTTACCATTTAAAAATAATATTTTGAAAATGAGGCCTCATGAGATTTTTTTCAAAATTTGAGTTTTGATCTGGTTCCATTTTTAGTAGATAAGTTGAAAACTCCTGACAAGAGGAAAGAGGATGTTAATGGAATTATTTACAAACTGTAAATGCTAGAAGGCAACCCTACAATAATTAATTTTATTACAAGTTATACACAGATTCCTGGTCAAGAATATACTGCAGGAGAGCTCTTAGCAGACCAGCTGGCACAGGGTCCTCAAACAGTTCAAAGGAATATATTTGGGATTCTCTACTTGGAGCAAATGGAGGTGAACTGCCCAGAGAAAGGGAAGCAGGAAGTGATGACTGAAGTGCCAACATACCTGCTTCTGCTTCCTCACCCCACTGTGACACTTACGCCAAATATGTGTTGTCCCTGCAGGACATAAAGTGCTTTGATACTCCATTTTGTGAAATGATTTGTACTCTGTGAATGAAAAATACCTTGCAAGCACAAAATATTATTTTTTTTTTTAAATGCTTTTTCCAGCAAAGGAATAGGTTTGGGAAATAACTACATGTGTATAAAACTTTGTTTGTACTTGGAACTTGTTTGTATTTTCAAAATTTGTTTGAACTTGAAACTTATAAAAATATGCTTGTGATCTACAGTACAGAAAAGACTTAATGCCCTGTGGTTTAGATTCTGTAAACCGAAACAAAAAACCCCCACATCTTCCATTTTTCCAGTCTTAGGTTTCTAGGCCTGGTCAATAACACCTGCTCATTTATCAGCCCCCCCACAAGTGTCTCCTCACACAACAGCTCTCCCCTGCCTCAGTTCTGTGCCCTGGTACCAGAGCCCTTCACAGGCCAAGCTGCCACAAGCTGCCAGGCATTGTGCAGCCCCTGCCCAGCATCACTGGGGCCATGCTTGCTGCTCACACTCCAGTGCTGCACAAAGGACACAGTTTGGAGTCAGTAGTATTGTTATTGTGGGGATGCTTGTGGTGTCTTCTCCCTCCAGTGTGACAGAAATGCCAGCTACTGTTTTCTAGTCCATTAGCATCAGTAGTGGTGAGGATCAGTGACGCTCTCTGAGTGCAGGGCTCCTTGCTGAATGAAGGCTTGGGTACTTACACAAATATCAGTAGTGATCTAGTGCTCTTTATTCTCTTAGCCTCTGTGTATTGGGAAAGAGATGTAGAAAGGGTGGAGGTCACATCCTGAAATTTCCCAAGCTCAAATCAAATTTTTTGGGCTTTTTTTCTGCTTGTAGTAGACCTCAAATAGATTTGATATACATTTCAGTGCCAGTGTTATTGTGAGAAGGAACTCCAAATGGATGATGCTTACACAGTTCATCTATTTTTAAAAGAAAATCCTCTTTAACTCCCAGAATATCAGATTTGCCTCTTCACTTTTGCGTAAGGATCAGTTATGATTGGAACTAAAAACCTGAAAGACTTGGAAGGTGCATACTGTCAATGTTTTATGGCCTGCAGTGAAGGATTATTAACCTTTTTCATTCTAGTTACTCTGCTAATGCTTTCTCCCCACATTGAAATTAATTTTAATTGATTCCTCCATCATCCATTTAAGATGCTTCCCATTGAAATCTGCTGTTTATGTGAAATCAGCTATCACTGATTTCCTGTTTACACAAGGAGCTCTTAAGAGGAGGGTTCTTATTGTAAAAGATTCCAGATTTCTGATTCCAGTTCCCCAAAATTCATTTATGTGAAAGTAAATGTTTAATATCTGCCAGGCTCAAATAATGAAACTACACTTCAAAATAAATTGAATAGTAAACATCCAATAATCCTAATTTACCAGTAACATCTATAAACTTTTATCTTCTATCCAGCTGGGATGGACTTTGACAGATCTGCATATGTTTAGCCACAGCAAGCACAAAGCAATACCTCTGCAGCTGTTTTATCCTCACCCTGAGAATTTCTCTGTGCTACTGAGACAGGAGAGGTAATTGGATGTTCTTCTTTTCTGGCAGGTACTGGACTGGATTGAAAATCACGGGGAAGCCTTTCTGAGTAAACATACAGGAGTGGGGAAGTCTCTACACAGAGCACGCGCGCTGCAGAAAAGACATGATGATTTTGAAGAGGTAGCACAGGTAAGAGTCTGAATCAGAGACCTGCTTTTTGGCTTGATTTTTGTTACTCCTCTTGAGAAAAAACTATTGGTGTTTTGGGTCACGCTACTCTCTGCAAATATTTGGAGCTAACCAGGATCCTGTCTCTGAGGTTTGAAAGTTAGCATGCACACACTCATACAGAGCATGGTAGCAGCAGGATTTACAGTCAGGAAATCACCACATTGGGTCAATGGGAGGTCTCAAAGCCTATGAGAAACTGCAAGCGGTTTATGGGACAGTAACACAAAACGTTGGGACATAGAGGAGGATGGTTATGAACAAGAAAGACAGAAAAAACAATTGTAACTCCTGCAGTGGAAACTGGGGACCTTGAGAATAAGGTGGAAAGCAAGTACAGCTAGTAAAGAAGAAGGGGAAACACTAGGGTGTATTTCCAGTAAGAGCAACTACCCTTATATTATGTGGAAGGGTTTTTTGTTTGCTTTGGAATAACCAATATCTTTGGTTACCTATTTGTTTGGATCCATTCAGTTTGCCAACATCCTTCTTTTAATTAGGCGTTCAGCTTTTCATGGACTATTCTATTGCTTGGCTTGCTAGCGAACTTCAGTGTTACCTTTCAGCTGTGATAGGATGTCTTTGCATACCACTGAAAAATCACACAGCTTGAAAGCAGCAGTTCTAGATTGGTGAGTCTCTAAAATTTCATGAGTCCTCCTGTGGATTTAAGCCTTCTGTTAATAGGCTGGAATTTCTTGAATTACCTTTTGCAAATTTATTAAAATGAACCTTAGGCTGGAGGTTGAAAAAACATGTCTTTACAAGGCCTCATCCAAAAGCACAAGTTAGAGTAGGTTTCATCCTGAAATCAACATTAGGTGCCTTTCCAGAGGATGCGCTTGAGTCAGCTGTTATTTGATGCAATACTGGGATAACAAAGGAAAATGAAGATGATGTAATATACAGGAGCTGAAACTAGGTGATCTAATGTCCTTTATGGCATTAATATTTTCTAAATCTCCCTTTTCTATGATACATTAGCTTCACAATTCCAGTTACATCTCACATTTCTGGATCACAGTTAGCTTTTTTTTTTCCCCTCTTCTTTGAGTAGTACCTCATTAGAGATGTAGGAAACAAATTAAGAACAGGTGAGAAAAGGCAAAAATAACATGATCTTGACAATAGAGATGAGAGCAAGATGTGTAACTGTCTGCACATGGGAACAACAGCTCGCTTAAGGCTTGCTCCACTGCATGATGTAATTTAGAGATAAATCCCCTCATCAGGCTTTAGGAGCTTGCATGTGTAGGTACCTAGGGTAAGTCAATATAGACTTATTTCACTTAAGACTTTTCTAACCCCTCTGTTAGTCCTCCTTCTGTTCTATTTCAGCATGTCTTTCTGGGAATACCTGTAGACACATTTCCATTCACTTCATGAGACCAAATTCAGAGCAAAGGGTATATGAATAGTTCGCTGGATGACCACATGTGTTCAAATGAAAGTGGATGTTTGGGAGGAGGATGGAGAGGAAAGTAATAGTTTGTGTGTGTATAGAATCTCTTAGGTTCCTCTGAATCTAATTCTTTTGCATCTTATGTAGTATCATTAATGAGTATCTCATTGCTCTGCCTGGACAATTGGGAACAGTCATAATCACTTCTGCACTCTGAGTATGAAGTTTGTGATGCCTTCTAATTAGAAATAACTAACACAAGTTGATCCTGGCTGCTTCCTCCCTGGCTTTGACAGGAATAGTTTCCTCTGGTGCATTCACAGCAGAATACCATTGCTAATTTATGATGCCTGTCTGCAGTGTGACACTGGAATGTGCTGCTGGCAAATGGACATGGGGACATGCGCTGAGGGGAAGTGAAAGGAATCTCAGGCTTTATCTGAGGTCAAGGACTTGAGACTATAATACTCTCTGCTTTGGGAAGAGTAATAGCAAGGTTAAAAGGGAAGGCCATAAATTTATCACACCTGGAGTTCTCATGCAGGAGCTTCTAGTGAGATCAATTTTGTGGTTGGGGAATAAATCTCCTCTCCCCTGTGATTACAACCAGTTTTTATTCTTCCTAATTCCCTTCTTGATGCTTAACTCTTTAGAGTTGGTTGGTAATTAATTAAGTCTAACTTAAGTTTATTTATTTGTCATTTTTCTCAAGATAACAAAGATCTTTGCTATGGCTAGGGTGGATAACTGTCATCGCTTATTCCCAATATATAGCCATATAAGAAAGCACATATCCTAAGATCCTGAAACAAACTGATGAGTTTGACTGTTCCCCTCATCAGGATGTTAATTACTGGCATCAGTAAGAACAAAAAGTTATGTTTGTTTTTTTTTTTAAAAAAAAAAAAAAAGAATGCAGTACTGACAGTACCTGGTGAGACAAAAAAACAACCCACGTAGCCTGCCACACAGTATAAATTTATTCTCCAAAATCTACTTTCTTTTGGCTCTGATATATTCATTCTTATGTCCTATTGTTTCAGAAAGGCATTTGCAAAGGTCAGACTAGAAGCAATTTTCATGAGTTTTCTTGATATTTTCAACAGAGGGCAAAACATTCATGTTTTTGAACGCTGCCCTAACTGCATGTAAAGAAGAGTAGTGTATCTGGGATTGCTGTGCTGAGAAATGCTCTGATTGAGTGACCTGCCAAGGCACTAGATTGAGAGGTGGAACATGCTCTCTCTATGTCTGATTAGAAACTCCACAGATTTATAAATCTGGATGTAATGATCCAATCAGGCATGGCCAAGGGAGATCACATTCCTGCATACAACTGTGCTTGGAAAATGTCAGTGATTTTAAGAGCGCTGCATTGTGAGCATAGGAAATACAGATTGGGGTCCCTTTCTCTCATAACTGCTGTTTAAACAATGCTCTGGCAATTTTTCTGACTATATTTATTCTACATGGAATGCACAGATGGCAAATGTTTGAATTTGTATTTAAAAGCCTGTGCCCCTGGGAGGGAGGTTGTTATCTTTTATATACCTGTGATGGTTTCTCAGCCAGTGCTGATAGTGTTCACAGGTTACCACTCTGAAAATGCCAACCTCAGGCACAGTGTCTGCTGCACAGTGAAATTTAGTTGTCAAGCATTATTGATGAGATAGGGATCAAGATATAGCCAAAGAAATGCGGCTCGGTAGATGTAGCTGCTGTGTTCCTGCAATGACAGCCTCTTTCCTTGTCTGGAGTTACTTTGCACGAATCGGGTAACCATAGCTCAGACAGTTATGATTGTAAATCCAAATATAATATTAGATTCTCTAACATTTCCTTATTCAGGGCTTTTATCCTGAAAACCAGTGTGCCTTCCAGTTGGAAAATTCTGTGACCTAGCTTGCATTCCCAAAAATCTCCCAACACTTTAGCACTACCCAGTTGAGCTGCATGTGTTGGAAACCCTTTTCCTATTCTCTGTATGTGAAGAGATCATTCTCCTCCCTTCTGGTATTCCCAGCAGATAGAGGTTAAGGTGGCCTTCTCGACAGCCTCCTCTGCTCACAAAGAGCATCGCTGCATTTGTGCTGGGGCAGAATTAGGGAAGATACTGTGGAAACTGCTCTGTGAATCCCTCGCACTCTGCTGCCGCAGGACTGAGTGGTTTTGTGCTTTGAATGATCTGAAACAAGCATGTCTGCAGTCCTTTCTGCATTTATGAGTTTTCCCATCAGATGTGCTGTTAAGATTTCTTATCTGGCAGGTTTATCCACGCTTTTGGCATGCAAACGGCCACCAGTGCGTATTTGAACCTGCAGATGGCACTCGCAATGCATTGTAAAAGCCTTCAGCTCTGCTAATGGTAACCAGAGCTGATGTTCCTAATCCAAATGAACCAAACATTGTCTCAAAGTGAAATGAAGCAGAAGTGGAAGTTGGCTTTCACACTGTCCCCTTGGTGTTCTCCCACTTCTGCCAAAACCTACGTTGTTCAAGGTCACGCAGAAAAACAACCCTCCTATTTTTTTTAATTTTTTTTTTTTAAATGCAAAGTTGGGCAGTCCATGCTTCAATGCAAGGTGGTGCTTGTCATCTGTGTTTATGGGATCAGCTGCTCTCGGATCTGTGGAGCTGCTTTCAAGGTTCTTGAGCCACAGTATGCTCGCAGCTACAACTGAGTTTTGTACTTAGTACCCGTGTGTGTGTTTGCCTGCAATAGTTGGTATATTTTTCATGGTAATCCAAAGGTACTGATGTTTACAAGGTAAAATATCACGCCTCCAGCATGCAACAAAGCCCACATTCTGAACAGCCTTGGTTCAAAATGTGTGGAGTTGTCCCTCATTATCAAACACAATAAGAGGGTTGACTGGAGGCTGAGCTGTGGCCATCAAAGCTCATGCGGCTCATCTGTATGTCCAGTGCAACAACTCTTGGTTCAGGCCTTGTGATTAAAACAGTTTTGATTTAGATATATGGCTGGATCCTATATTCCTGAATTATAAAGTTTTACAAGATCCATTTTGCCAACATATACATGCAATGCAGTGAACTATTCTTGAATTATTACACAGAAGGAGAGCCAGACAAAATGTGAGCAAAAATGCTGAGCTTTGCAGTATGCCATGTGGGAAGCTATTCAGTTTTGCTGTTCTTGGGTATCTATGTTTGCTGTCCTCCAAGACAACTTTGGAAGAAGATGATTAAACACCTGAACACTGGCTTTGAACAATCAAAGTTAACTTTATGTGTACATATATAGTTCTTTTAATATTCAGCTCTTCCATATATTCTTCTCAGGGAGGTAAATGTATTTCCTGCTAGGGAAGTCTGTCAGAGGAGACCTTGAAAGCCAAGGGCGTGTATCACCTACTAGAAATCAAATATTAAGTGATATTCTCCATATGAGAAACAATTTGTGCTCCAGTGTTCTGTCGAGAGTATTCTGTTCCTCCCTTGTACTGTTCCTAAAATGCTGTCAGTTCATAGTTTTCAAAAAGCACTTGGAGATAAAAAGAACTTTAAGTGTAAATATGTTGAAAAAGATGATTATATTGTTTGTCATGTGAAATATCCAGTGGATTTAGTAAGAAATCCTGCAGGTAAAAATGGTATTCTGTGATCTCTTAGTCCAACGCAATTTTACTTTAACTGCTTTAAAACTAAGTGAGGTAATGGAACAGTCAGGCCAAAGCTGAATTGCAAACAGCTACTTGTTTGGCCTTCAGGATAAAAACCTAGTGCTTTCCCATACAAATTCCAGCTCTGTTGGATGTCATTGTTCTAAAGTTTGGCATGAAGTTCAGTACTGATGTAAAACAGCTAGGCATAAATTAGGAGACCATGTTGATAATAAGCACTTGGGGAGCATTGTCCCAGGGTGTTATTTTTATTATTATTACTTTTTAAAATTTTGTGACGTACCTGGTTGTTGAAGTGAATAGCTCACTGGGCATACTGGATTTCTCCCTTTGGGTTGGGTGACTAAAATCCTATGCAGGATGAAATACTAGGCCAAAGCAGGGAGAAAGCAGACAATTAAACCTAGTAGGAACTATGCTCAAGTTACCAATGATAACTGTGGTTTTAGTAATGCCAAATCTTTTTCAAAATAACAAAAACATGAGACAGGGAGCAAAAAATCAGCCCTACTCTTATCTTCATCATCCTTTGCATGGTCATTAGCATGTTCTGAAGCTATAATCTGCAGTTTCCTATTCACTTCATTTATGTAAATGTATTCACTTCTACACGAAGAGGAAAAAATGCCCACTGGCAGCAGATTACACAGGCCTGTGCACTGTGGTGCAGGACCTCTGGGCTCCAGAACTCTTGGTTTCTTCTCCTGGTTGGCAGCAGGCTGCATCTGGCAGTCACAGGCAGCAGAGAAGAATGAAACTGCCTATATATGGGTTGTCTGTGAAGGTTATCTTGGGACTTCTGGATCTAAAAACTTCTAACAGCATAGCTGAAGAGCCAGATAGTTTATCATGGAAGCAGTAGTATAACTTTTTGCTTGAAGTCTAGCGGCTTCTGGGTGATTCAGGACATATCTGCATTGCAAGCGCAAAGATACTGAAACTGTTCTGCACACCCCGAGCCAGGAACCAGAAAGGCTGGAATGGGCTGAACAGCAAAGTGGTGTTAGATGTAATGCTATGGGAACTCGACTGCCAGAGCTAAGTCAGAAGCAGGTCATGTAAAACATGTTTTCCTTGAGGGAGTGTGATATTCTTCAGGGTATGCTGTAGATATCAGTACCATGCTCCATTGCATGATCTAGATGCGCCCATGGAGACTTCATTAGTAGGGGTTGCTGAGAGAGCGACTTGACTAATCTTCTGGAAATCTGGATAGCAATGTAATTGAACTGGTGGCAGTTGGTACTTCATGATCTAATGGTAATGGGGAACCTGTTTTCAGAGAGGCCCTATAATGACACAAATCTTCCTGGCAACCACTTGAAGAGTTGTGCCTGTTACACCATGTCTCTGAGTTTGTGTTTCAGCATATTTCTCCTCAAGCTAGAAGTGATTTTCTTTTCTATTTCTTCACTTCCAAAATCACATGAAAGCTGGATCTTTTTGTTAAACCACCTGCAGCATGATTGACAATCTAAATACTCCCTATAAAATCTCAAGGCTTGGCAACACAATACAATACACAGTTTTGACAATTGCCAGGAGCTAGCTTCCTATCACTGGTTTATTTGGCTAGGTTTATTTTTGTGTCTTTAAAATATGTTCCTTTAATTTGCCTATAAATACAAAATACTATTCCTATGGCAGACTGGAAGAACAATTAAGCTATTTAAGAAATAAGTATTTTTAATTCTAGAGGTTCTGGAAAAATGAATTTCTATTGTGTGGGGAGTTCTGAGTTTTTTAATTAGTTTCATTTTGAATCAGAAAATATACTTCCTAAAGAAGAAAAATCCTGGAATTTGTTTTTTCAAGGCCATAAATTTCTTAAAGAGACCATTGGAAAACTGTAACACTGATGTGTTATATAACATGCATACTAAAAACTGTTCAATATGGTACTGATGTCTCAACTGAATAAACCAAAAGATATTTACCATTGACAATTTCTGTGAAATATACACACTTGGATGAACCACTGCTGTTTTGACTGACCTGTGTATGTTGGTGAAAACCATCGTCATCTAAAGGCTTTTGATTCCCTCTGATAATTTTTCTTTGTGCTCTTCTTATTGGCAGGTCAGTGGGTTATCAAACTGTACCTATTGATTCAGGAAGATTAATTGCAGCAATGTCCAAATCTCATTTGCAGTGATGGTGGACTAGTACTCTTCAGTTCAATTTCTTGTAGCTATTCATAGACGGGGGGCTCATGGGGAGAGAGGTGACACTATGAATCTGATCAGCATTTTTACTTTCTGATTTTGTCATAGGGAAGCCGAAGGAGCTGCCCATGGCTGTGCTGCTTCCTCCAGGCCAGCCAGCAGTGTCTTTAGGAAAACAGCACATTAGCCACAGTAACTGTATTATGACATTGCTGCAAATCACAAATATGCTGCTTTGCAGACATTTGGTTAAGGAAATCTCATGTAGATTAAGCTAGGATCAGAGAGATTTGTATTCAGTAACAGAGAAAAATAATTTTCAAGGACAGATTTTATGTATTCATTATCATTGTGCAAATGTTCTGGGAATAGACTAACTGGGTCCAATTGATCACTCTGCTGCACAAAATCACACTTCCAATTTCAGAGAAATTGCTTATAATTAACTTGTTCTAAAGAGAGGAGAATCCAGTTCAGTGGCTGTATCTGCACTGTAGAGAAGCTGCTTGGCCATGTGTTTGTCCTTCTTTTCCTATCACAGGTCCCTAATTGTCCAGATTAGGGCCACTTCAGGTGTTTGAATTGTCTAAAAACTACACTTGCATTATGAGACTATTGCAAATGTTTTATACTGACTATATATAAATTCAAATGTGTTCAACCAACATTTTATTGCACGTAAACCTATTTTTAAAAATGTATTTCCCTGGTGTAGATTTTAGATCTCAGTTTCTCTTGTATAAAAATAGGGCAATTTCAGTGGGTTTATAGAGGTCTTCTGGAATTACATTTGTGTGAACAAGGACAAAAATCCTAATGTGTGTATAAATAATTCACTTGTTGATTCACTGTGTGTAATCCATCCATTAATATTGCCCTCCGTAACTGAGGTCTATGAGGTCTGGTTTTGCATAACCAAGCCCCAAGAAAGCCCTGGTTTGTGTCACTATGGAAATGGCATATGGTTTGAGGCATTTAGGCATCTTTGTGTAGTGTCTGGTTCAGAGCACTACCACATGCAAAAGCTCAGGTTCCTCTCTCTGTACTGCCTCTGCTGAGCTCGGGTGAGAAATTCTAAGATTGACGTGAGAAAAGCAAGCAGAATCAGCCTTCTCATGTCTCTATGCTTAAAATGAAGCTTGTTTGGGGAGAAAAGAAATTACAGAATTTGCAAGAAGTCAGGGACTGAGACAGGAGGTGTTTCTGAACTGTCAGTGAGTATGTGCCCACGTGTTTGTCTAGCACGGCTGCCTATATTAGTATGCAGCTAATACAACAGAAAGTGGTATGTGCTGCAAAACAATGACACCGTGTCCCATTAACATGCAACCCTCATTATTATTAGTGTTTTGTTCGATGCATAAGGGTTGTTTTTTCTGCACAGTGTAGGCAACTCCTCATGACATTAGTGAGATCCAAAGCTATGCAGCAAATTGGAGAGCAGAGCCTGCTTTTACCTCCCCCGGAGTAATATTAGGGCTAAATGCAGAAGTGCACAGTGTAAAAGGGTGTTTGTGACTCATTAATATCAGGAATGGAAAGTGCGGCCATCACGTTAAATGTGTCAGCCTGAGAGCTGAAGTGAATGCCTTGAATGTTCAATGAAATGAAGGGTGTTACTGCGTGGAGAGATAGCTGAGAGCACTGTTTTTTGGCAACTGGTTCCTGGTTGTTCTGCCTGTGGCCAGGATTTATATGGACAACCAGAACTGGGATTTGTCAATGCCCACACATCAAATATGAGTGCAGGAAGGAATTGAAACCTGCAGTGCTCCATGGTTCTACTTTGAAATAGGTGATATTGAGAGGGGAGAGAGTCTAGTAAAATTTTAGTGTTACTTTCTGTTGTCTTCTGGCGTTTGTTTTAGGCTCAACCTGGACCTAGTAGAATCTTTTCTAAAAACAGGGGTAGATGTTTGTTCCCACCACAAAAGTGGCTCAAACAAATACTGCCCAACCAGGAATGCATTCACACCGTTCCTCCTTTGTAAAAAATAACCATTGCTGACTCATTTCACGGGGTGGCAAGCTGTCCCTCCCAATGCCAGGCCCGGTACCAAAGGTTTCATACTTTTACCTATGCCAAAGCACAGTTCTTTAGTTCACACGGAGCGATGGGCTCCGTTCCTGCTCCGCTCCTCTGTCGTACCCTGAAAACCAAATGGGAGAGAAGCAGCCTCACAGCACAGCCAGGGCTGTGCAGCCACGCTGAAATATCAGTCAACTCACCAGAGTGTGAGCTCCCTCTTGGGATTAGTAATTGGGTCACTGGGTCATTTAACCATTGTAAATTTAGTTTTCTTGTACTCACATGTAAATGTGGGAAAGGAAAGAAGATACTTCAGAGCACAAAGCAGAATCCAGCTTGTGTGCTATGGCAGGGACACAGAATAAGGAGATTATTTTGGGATGAGAATGGTGAAAGGCATGTGAATTGCTGCTTGGTTCTGCTGGGCATGCCTCCAGGGGTGGGGGCAGGTGCCCAGATCCTACTGCTTGGGGTTTGACATAAAACTGGGACTCAGGATAGCAGGCAGGGAGAAATCAAAAGACAAGTCAAAAGATAATTTCTCTGATCTCTGCTTTACTCTCATATTATGTCCAGTCTTATCCTTTGGGGGCCTAATCTGGGATTTTTGAAGGAAGGAGGGTTGGATAGGGAGAGGGAAGGATTTGGCAGCATTAAATAAAGGACACACTAGAAAGCTGTCAGGATTTTTTTTTTATAGTAAAAATTTGGCAGATGTTGACTATAGAGGCAGTATCTCATATGCCTGCAATATTCTTGGAGATCTGCTACATGCCAAAAAATCAATACATTTTATGGCATGAAGATTCCTGGTGGGAATACTGTTCTGTACTGGATCTCTCATTGTAAGTCGTTATGAAGATATATTTATCTCAGATCATGTGTGGCCGGCTAATAGGAGCCAGAAATTAAAAAAAAAAAAAAAAGTTATCTTTCTAAATCATTGTTGTGACTGTGGATAACCTGAATTGAATTTCACACAGTAGAACAGATTTTTAAAATGTACCCCATACAAATACATTCTGACCAACATGAAAAATGTTAGTTCCTGTCTGGAACTCTTCCAAAGTATATGAATGTCTGGTGTAAAATAAATAAATGAATAAATAAAATGGTTTATTACTTCCAGGGTAGTGAATACTTTTATTTTTCCCCATTATAAAAATGCAGTATGTCTCACTAGTTACAGAAGATTTTAATCTTTTTAAGTTTTAGGGAAGACTGAGCCCTTAGTCCATTTTTGCTTTGGTGACACCTCTAACAAACTAATTTGATGGGTAAACTGTATGGACAGTTCACTTGTCAGGGAAATAACAGTGGTGAAAAATTGGTTTATAAATCTAATAAGATACAGAGAATGGTTTCTACTCATTTGAAACAAATTCCAATGTGTAAACCATGACAGAGAGCTGAATTAATGTTGACAGTGAAGAGATTCTGAATCCAAAGGGACTATCTTGCTGACCTGCTCCTTAAGACACTGGGCTGGAACAAGGAGATGGAGTAACAAGTTACTTCAACTTTAGCTGAAGCTTAGGAGGATGCTTTGTTCTTGTAGATAGAAAAGTGGCATTCACCATCAGATTATCTGGGGTCCAGAGAGTAGGGGAATGGGGACCAAGGTTATCTGAGTGATAGGTAGGTGGTGTGTTACCATTCCTGTTCACAGGGTATGTTAATAAATCTCCTTCTGCCAAATGGAAGTATCCAAATTGTCAACAAAACCGAGGTGTTGGTGTTTTATTCCCATCATGTGTTTTATTTCCAGCAGTACTTCAGGGTACTGAAGTGTGAGGTTTACTCTGGATGGAAAGACCAATTTTTGTGTGAATTTTTGCTACAAGTTAAACTTACCGGAGCAAATAGAAGGGATTCAGGAGAACACCAAGGGACTCCCTGCTTCCCTCTAAGTCTAGAGAATAGAATTTCATTAAACCTCTGCATCCTTCCTGAGGTAGCAGCAGTGCACTGACCCTGCTAAAAGGCTGTGGTGTATCTTTCTCCGTATTTTTGCTGTCAAACATCAATTTGCTTGTCATAAGTGGCCTTTAACTTATGGCAAAATAGAGTTCACTGCAAATCTTGAGGTCCTATGATGCATCTGTGGTAGACTTACTTTTTTGCAGCGGTCTATGTTGCATATAGTAACATTGCTGTCACGTGTTACCAGATAGAAAGAAAGTGTGATTGTACGTTGTGTGTATGTGGTACTGTGTTGTGCTCAAGACTGCCTAGTCTCTGTATTTGGCTGTATAGGCATTCTTAAACTGAAAGCTTTGGAGAATTTGGGACAAAGTTTTGCTGAATTTTCTTCTGTTAAACTTTATCTCATTCTTTAAACAGTCCCATGTCACTCAATGTGCTTCAGGAAAGATGTTATAACCTGTCTCTACATTAACGGCAATAAAGGCACATCAGAGTCGGGGTAGTGGCTGTTGGGGGAGCAGGAAGAGGAAATGCTTTGCTGTCTTATTTAAAGCAGGTTTCATAAAAACCTAGACACTAGAAACAAAGCCAGGCAGTTTACTGAGTTCGCATCCTTGTAGGTTGATTTCTGCCTCTGTTTTCAAGGCAGCACTGCTGCCAGTTGTATTTCGTACTGACTTTTCCCTGTGCTGCTGACAGTCCAAAGTCTTTTAATACTGTCATTGCTGTGTCTTTGGAATCTCCAGACTGTGAGCATGATATTAAACCCAGAATGCCTGAAGTTATTTCAATTCAGGAGGCCAACAGGACTTGATAAAGCTGTCATGACTGTACTCATATCTGCAGGGCTTGGAAAAGATGCGAGCTGAGCCTTTGGGACAGAAAACAACACAGGGCCCTTCTAGATTAGTGCTCACCTCTGAGCTGCCACGTGTTTCTTTGTTTCTCCACTCTTCTTCTCCTTTTCCCCCTATCATAAAGAAGTTGTGGGGCTTTGCTGTGAACTATTGGGGCTTGTTGAGGATATTTATCATTTAACAAGCTTTCAAAATGCTGCATTTCACTCCTGACAGTTTGTCTTCTTGTGCTGCCTTGTCATCTCTGGGAAAAACAAACAAACAAAACCTCACCGTTGCTAAATTTCAAAGTCATTGTGCAATGGTAATACTGTTTTACTGGTACACTCTCTGTGCTGCTTAACACTAACCAATACCAAGTTATATTATTTTCTGGCCTTAAAACCATTTCAGTTTCACGTCTGATACCAGAACTACTGTATAATGGCATCTCAGTCAGTTATGTTGTCTTTGTTGTTCTGCTGTCCTTGCTGTTGCTTACTTCCACGTGCCTGTTACTGTGCAAGGATGTTCTCAAAGAGAAGGGATCAAGCTCTTTTTACAGATATTAGCAAGGATCAAATGCTAGGATAAAGCTTGGCCAATAATCATCAATTTCAGGTATCTTCCCTAATTCTTGTACATCCTTGTAGAGTCCACAAAATATTGAAAATATTTAAGAGTAAAAGAAGTATTACATCATCTTATTTTAATTTGCTGCTTAGGTATGCTTCTTCCAGAAGAGCAGTAGGGTGACAGGAAAAAAAATATTCAAAGAGTATTAATTGATCTTTACCTGCATAACCCTGTCCTGCTCCTTCCCCTATAAGCACAAAATGAGCCTCCATATTAAGTAGATACTCCTTCTATTCATGGTGCCTTAAGGTGCCAAAGTGAGGTATAACTGCTGGCTTTCAAGGGCTGTGAGGCCACCTCAGTTAAAACTGTCAAAGTTTTTTCAATGCAGTCTCTGAAAATTGTTTCCTCTGATGGTTCCTTGGTTTGTAAATGAAGTTGTTTGTGGGTGAGCCTTCTGGGGGCAGCACTGCTGTCTCAGCTGGCAACCTCTGTTGCCTCAGGAAAAATGGATTAGTGGGATTAAAACTTCATTCTTGTGCCAAAAGGGTGTTCTTCCAGATCCTATGTGGAGTTTTGTAGATCAAAACTTCTTAAATCCCATCTCACAAAGTGTAAAGGCGCATGTATTTTTAGTAGTTTAAACTGCAATTTCTTCAAGGAAGTGTATCCGACTCCAGATTAATCCTCCAATGGTATGCCCTCTTCATAACATGAAGTGTGCATATTGCTTCCCTAGAAAGAGTAGGACTATTTACTTATATAAAGCATGTGCTTAGTGGTTTATTTACTAGAGGAGATTGCACATATATACTCATTAAAATAAAATAGGGAGGGGTGAAAAGAGGAAGTTTGCCAGGTTCCAGGTTAAGCCTTTGGTGGGTGTAGTCTTTCTGCCTACAAAAAGAATTAAATCCCTTGTTTTCTCCCTTGCGACGTAAGTAAAAATGAATCTTGCAACATTTTTGAAACAAGATAAAAATTATCTAAGCATAGGTTTGAAAAGTCTAAACAAAGGTTTGAAAAGTCTAGATCTTTGCCAGACATGCTTTTGAGCATTCTGATTTAGAAGAAGAAAGGAGTTTTGGAGGCATGCAAAGTAAAGTCCTTGCATAGATGGCACTTTTCAGTAGTGACAGAAAAATTCAGTGATGGTTAAGCTGACCACACTGAGCTAAGAAGATAGCTTTGTTCTTTGTGTGTATGTGGTGTGTGCATGGATGTTACATCTATGTGTCTTTGCATACTGATTAATATTGAATATGATGTGTGATATTAGATGGCATTTAAAACATTATTTCACTCTGTGTTTCACTGGCATTTCATTGAATAGTGGTTGTGATCACACTGGAGTTAATTAGTGTGATTGTGGTAATAAGTGTATTCTCTACTTGATGTATTACTGCAGTCCTGATTGAGTTGAACAGTTGATGTGATAAAATATAACATAGGCAACATTTTTTTAATCTAAAGTAAGCGCTCAATATGAAATAGCACAAAGAATTCTTTTAGCTAATGTATTTCCAGCTGTTCATTCTAATCTTGCTTATTTATTAGTTTGAAGGTCTAAGGTAGCTTTTAAACAATTTATCTGGGGTTTCAGCATTAGATGTAATGTGTAAGTGTCATTCTTTTAAATTCAAATGGTAAATTCATCTCAATTTGTATGTGAACCCTGAGGGACAATCATAAATAAAAGATAATGATACATGGAAAAATAACTGGTTCTTGGCGATGGTTAGTGAGGATGCTGTGTGATATCCACCTCATTATTCTTGGGAACTGTTTATTTCTCATTCATGATGAAAAATCCCTTATGCTTAGATAATCCACTGAAATAATGGCATTACTAGAGGTGTAAAGTAGTAATTAGTACCAGCTTGGTATTATATCTAGCCTCTTAGCCACCTGAAATGGGAGCAAACTTCACATTCCCTGAATCTGTGGATGTTCCTGAACTGAACTAAGCTTCAAATGTCAGTGAGGAAAGGAGTAACAATGGATTAGTAAATACAGATGCTCAGCCAGAAAATGTCTGAATAAAAATAATTTAAAACGTTGTGAATGAGCCATAGTCCCACAATAGGAGATGAGAGGCATAACCCCATAGAGCAGCAGCGAAGATAATTTTTCCAGGAGCTGGGAGAGAGGTTTTCTATGCATTGTTGGTGTGCTGAAGCATAGGTGACATTCCCTGCACCCTGGTTCCTACACTGCTTTTGCAATAGAGGCAGTTCTGAAAATAGTAATAATTTCATTAAAATTGTGAAGTGATTGATACTCGGACACACACTCACACATGCTTGCACTCACAAACTTACCTGAGACTCTCATTTGTTAAACTACTTAAACAGATGTGATTTACTCATTTAAAGGTAAACATGTTCTTATGTGTCCCTCAAAAGATGAAAATAACAGGCTGTAGTATTTGAAGAACACAAACTTCAAGGACAGAGCAAGGGGAATTGGGACAAAATTATTACAAGAAAAACTTAAGATGAATTGCCATAGTTAAGGAAAAAAAACAGTTTGCAAAAGAAGGTGATGGAAAATTCATTAACCTGGATATTTTTTAAAAAGGTCTGAAAAAGTTTCTGTTCTAGTGTACCGTAGGGAACAATCCTGTACTGATAGAGCAAGTGACTGCATGACCTCGGAGAGTTGTTCTGCCTTTAACTTCCGTAACTGTGATTCCTGGTAAGTCTGTTTTGAATTAGAGCAATAGAGCACAAGTAAGAATACAGGTCTTGATTTGATTATGTGAAATTCAAACTGAATAAAATCACATCTCACATTAGATCATCATATGCACTTAGCCTTTGCCCTTCTTAAGGGAGGAGGAATTTTGACAAAGACAGATGCTTCCTTAAACCCCAGATTTATTTATCAAATAAATGCTTCATTGTGGTCACTCATTTTAGCTTTAGAATATCAAATTACTAAAGACATAATTCTTCACAAAAGCCTGACTGTGAGATCACTTAACCTAAACAAAAAAAATGGAGCTAATTTTAACAAAATGGCTTGACCAAAGAATCTGATAGCAGTAACTGAGCTTCATGATTGAGGATAACTATAAGGATTGAGAAGTGGTGCAGAATCAGCTCCAGAATTATCATTTTGTGAATGTGAATTGTGCTGTAGTTTCTTCAGGGAGGAGTGCTGCCTGCTGTCTATGTGCAGAACAAGGGTACGAGGCCTCCAGAGTTCTGTTTTTAGCCCCTTGCCATTTTTTTTCTCCTCCTGCAATCTTGAGTATATGGCTAGGAGGCTGACCCAGTTCTCACTGAAGTCAATAAGATCCTTTTTACTGTTTTCAGTGAGACATGGATCAGGCTTTGAACTTTGTCTCGACATCCCATCTTCACAGCAGGAGTAATAATACTGCCATTTCATTTTTGGTGTTGAAGAGTCAAGTCATGACTCTAAAGAACATAAGGGAGATATCAGATCAGAGAAAGCCTAATAAGTCTCCTAAGCTTCAGACTGCAGGCATAAGATGGGATTCACATCACTAGTCTTTAGTCAGGAACATCAGGTCTAAGCTACTAATTTATGTTCTCTCTAGTCAGTACTTACTGTCCTCCAGAGATGCCAACTCCTCTGTGCCTTTTACATGGTAAAACCTAGATGACAAAGCTCTCTGAATCAATATGAGGAACCTTTGCCTGGAACTGCCTTTGATAGCCCCAGAACCTTATTTACACAGACCCTATTGACAAGTGCTGCCTTGTTCACCTTCAGCATTTCTAAACATCTACTTGGGACATGCAGTGTCTAGAGTATGTTGTTTGTGTTTAATGAGATAGTGTATCTGATCATCCTACCTCATGTTTCTCCTGATGTATACAACTAAACATCTTTCTCTGGCTAGTTGGCATGGTTCACAACACATTGGAGGTCTTGGAGGCAGTTACCTTGAACACCTCTTAAATATAATAAATAGCTGTAAAATACTGTGCAAGGGGAGATAGTTATTGCCCAGATTTGGGGCCTGAACTCTGCCCTGGACTACCATTAGACACAGCTATTTTAAATGTAAACTGCCTAGAAATGTGCAGCAATAAACTAGTTACAAGTGTAGTTGCTAGGAATAGAGGGGAAACTACATGGAACTGTTTTGTGAAAATGCACTTAGGGTGAAACTGAAATACTGCAGTATTTCCATTACATTGATTGATTCCTTAAAAATGCAGGGAGGGGTCAGTGGAAAGCACAGATACATGTGACTGGTACATTTCCTTTTTTTATGTTTTGTTTTTGTTCTGTTGTGATTTTTGCACAGAGAGCATATCATTTTATAACTCACAGATTATTTTTCTGTGAAACTTGTGCTATTATTGTTTGACAGGAACTGATTTCCACAGATGTAGAAGAGAGATTCTTCATGAGATCTTCCCTCTGAAGGGGTTAGCCATTTTTGGTGTCACCTTCCTCAGGATGCCACAGGAAACCTTCCATGGGTCTGCAGTTTGCAGAAAAGGGGACAGACATGATTGTCCTTCAAGGAACAAAAATTTCCTTCTGTGGTTGCATTAGCTCTTACCTTCTTCCAAAGTTTGGAATCTTGATGCCAGTATGGAAATGTACCTAGATCCTGTGTTCCTGGTAGATCCTTGTGGATCTCAGAAAGGCTGGGAATCTGAGGTAACCTCTTCTGGCTGGGGGTTGCAGGATAAGGAGACATTATATGCTTTTCTTCATCATGAGACTTAATTCTCTCTTGTATTCCCATCCTGCCTGATCCAGGGTTATGTCAAACAGTACTTTAAAGAAATTAAATTAGTCCGTATTATGAAGAGCTTACTAACAAGAGAGTGAGCTCAGGAGGAAAATCTAAGAAGCAGGCAAACAGTGCAGCATTATAGTAACAACCAGGATGAAGCTCTCAGGTTCAATGTATCTTTAGTTCAGCACTTGTAGAGCAATAAATATCTGATTTAAAATATCTGATATGCATAACAGCTTCTGATATGATTTATGTGCACTTAAAGCAAATGAACAGAACAAAAGTAGAGCAGGCCCTCACCAAATAACTAACCTCTAGCTTATTTGGCCTGTACTGTGTTTATATCTCATCTGACAGTAGATGACAATCCTTTCATTAATACATCAAACTCTGAAGTTCAAGGTGAGTGTGGTTAACTCCCAAATGTGGTTGCTTATCTGAAATGTATTTAAACTTCTTAAGTCTGCAACAGTGAGCTAGAATTCTCTCAGCACAAGTCTTTCCTTCTAAAATTACAGGGATACAACCATTAGTGTTTTTTCCTATCATAAACTGCACCTGTTTTTAAAATGCAGATACTTTGCTGGGAACCCAGTGGACAAAGATAGAAAAAGAGGTGAACAAAACTTTCATTGTACTTAAAATGTGTCATGTTCAGGCTTCTTGGGCTTAATTCATTTAAGTACATGTGTCAAAAATTAGATATGAATGCTTCAGGGAAGCATCAGTGTATGCTGACAGGGCACAGCCCAGGGGAAACACTGTATGTGCCTCTTTCCACATCCAGACAGCTTCCTTGCAGAAAATCCCCTTTGCCTTTGGAGAACCTTGTGAAATACAAAGGGACTGCTACAGGACAACTGTATCCTTTACTGTCTGTGCAGTGTGTCCAGAGCCTCTCTTGAGGCCAATCTGCGCTTTTTACCCAAAGTCTAGGGCTAAGCCTACACCCTTTTCACCATGCAGTATATTAATATCTGGTCATCGTATTGGTGAACTCACCCCGTGTAGATGTAATTTGGTACATCGCATGTTGGAGGCAATAAACTTGTAATGGCTTTAAGCAGAGGTGAACATAAGTGTGTTAAGGACAAATGCAGCAAAGCTGTATTCATCCTGTATTTCAGCAAAGGCATTTGTGTCTCAAATCTGTGCCATAAGCAGAGTAAATGTACTTAAAATATACTAAATATTACAAATAAAGCAGGGTACAGCCTTCTCCCCACAGAGCTGGACTGATGTTTGAGCTGTTGTAGTGGTAATGTGTGAAAAACCCTAGTGTGGAGTAGACTTTGAAAAATAGTGCTAGCTTTGGCATTTGCTCCAAATACTGTTGGAAAAGAATCACTCAGAAAGGATGCTGTTAAGTGAAACTGGACCCTAATTCAGATCATATTAAATAGAACATTTTTTACAAATCCTTAGCTAAAGAAGTTTCAAAAAAATTATTATTGAAACATAACATTTTGCCCCTGTTAACAGCCTAAAAATTTTAGCTGTGGCTTGAAAGGGAGGGAATAAAAATTTACTATTGGTAACAAAACTGCCTAAAATATGTTCTCCACAGTCCAAAAGGAGAAATGCAAATACCGTATATTTATAGTCAGCCCTCAGAAATGGAAAATGAACAGTGAGTGAGCTGTTTTCTTTCTGCTTTTTATAACTGGAAATGTTTTCCTCCATTAAACACTTGGAGGCCAATGTTCCATCTTTGTATTGAATATTTTCTCCAGCAACAGCTATTAAGTGCAGCAGGATATTATCTAAGTAAGAACAACATGACTTGATTCATGGTTTTTATGTTTGACAGTGTTCCTTTAATGCTCAGAAGTACATGTGTCTGCAGCGTTCAAAGGTATCTTGTGTATATATATAAAGTCAACGCATTTTTAAACTGTGGAGGGTTCTCAGTAGGATTTTGAAAAGGAAAGTGCTACAGTTCTGCTTCTATTGATGGGGAGGTTAAAATTTCCTCTGGGAAATTTTTGTCTTAGGCCAATGCCAAGCATTTCTGAAGATCTCATCCAGTACTGGAAACACTCTTAAGCTGATATCTTTGTCTCTCCTTATTTTTGTTAATTTTTAAATGCCACAGAGCTATTGACCTCAACTTGAGTGAAGAAAGCTTTTCTATGACAGCAAGGGCTGGCTATGTTTAGTTAGCTAAACATGGCTGACTAAACCGTAGCTCCATGGCTATGGAGAAGATGACTGCACTCCCTTTCCATTTCTGCTGTTATTTATGAGACTCTCTGGTGTATTGGTTCAGTGGTGGTTTAAAGAAACATGAAAGAGGGAAAGAAATGATGGGCAGGTAGTTTGAAAGCTGAGAATTTGCCTCTGTTTCTCTACAGTCTGCTATGTCTTGGGTACATTGCTTAGCTTCTGTGTTCTTCAGTGCCCTGTCTGTAAGGTAGGTATTCAGGATGGTTAAGTGTTCAAATTCTTCTGTAATGGAGGGCAGGTACATACCTCGGACAGACTGGAAATGATACCCATCCAAAGCAATCTCAGCATTACATATTGGCAGCTGCAAGCTAATAAAATAGACTTACTTCATTTAGAAATCTGATGCAGAACAGTAGACCAGAGGAAAAAATGTAGAAGGAACTCGAAGACACAGTCTTAAGTTATCTCACAAAAGCCAGAGAAAGGCAAATGTTTCTTGAGACTGAGACATCTCTGGCTAACATGATTTCATGCTGTAATGTGATAGCTGCTGCAAGGCCTTTGCAACGAGGTTGTAGCCGACTGTCACGTGAGGCACCATAGGCTTCTGAGGTGGTTAGTCCCACTTGCTTCATTACATTATCTTTGAGAAATTCCAGGGGACTTGGCAATAAACAAGTGTGCAGTCCTGTTGCTCTGCCTGGCAGGATTGGGCTGGGGTGGTGTGTTTCAAATAAGAAATTATTTCATGTGTACTCAGGGATTAGTTTACATGGCTTTATAGACTTTCCTTTCACAGATGGTAGTGCCAGTAGGAATTATTACTATAGTTTTAAAACTCTGGTAATGACTTGCTTTCATGCCTTTGAAAGTATAAACAGCCTGTTTCAGGGGTTTACTTGCCACAGTTGTATTTCTCATACTCCGTTTCTTGCTTTGTTTGCTGGTAGAATACATACACCAATGCAGACAAGCTTTTGGAGGCTGCAGAGCAGTTGGCTCAGACTGGGGAATGTGACCCTGAAGAGATCTATAAAGCAGCCCGGCATCTGGAAGTACGGATTCAGGACTTTGTCCGGAGGGTGGAACAGAGGAAACTTCTCTTGGACATGTCAGTCTCCTTCCATACCCACACCAAAGAGGTAAGATGTGTGTGAGGGAATTTTTCTTTATATTGCAGAGTGCTGCAAGAAGCTGACTCTGAAAACTCAGATGACATAGAAAAGGTGTCTTCACTGCACAGGGCTGATATCCAGTTCATTTGATGTGTTTGACTAACTGATGTAATGAGGAAACAAAATGTGAATGAAATGTATGAATTATATAGTACACTAAAATATAGGGATGGCATATCTAGCATACCAGGCGGTGCTTAATTCACAAGTAGAATGTATTGTTATAAAGCAAGAATTCTCTTGTGAGAACATGAGTTGATATTAACACATCAGGTATAAACATGATAGCAGTGTCAGATACCCTCAGAGAGATTCCATTTGAATGTAATGTTAATTAATGTAGCCATTAGTATTAAGTGTTACTGGAAATCTCACATTGTTTAATGAAGCAGACTTCACTTTTCAAAATTAGAGTTAAAGAGCAAACAGCCACAGACTGATACAGTGAATCGGTGAGAACCTGAATAAATGCTGTTTAGTGTAATTGAAAAATATCCAGAGATAAGGCTGTCTCGCCAGAGATACAGTGGACAGGACACCAAATGGGAGGCCACTGGGGATGTAATTAAAGCATACTTCACATTTTTCTGCAGACTAAAGGCTATTCAGTGATGAGTGACTTTTAAAGATAGCGTTTCTGCTGAGAGAGATGGAATTAGTCAGAATGGTTGTTTTCATGGTCTGCAGCATCTGTTTGCAAAAGCACACTTGATCAGAAAGATGCTCTTAGGAGCTGAAAGCTTTGCCTGTGTTTGTTGATTTACATGTTACACACAAGTTGTGTATAGCTGGCTTCATCGTGTTGGGAGCCTTCTTAAATAGAAGACCTATGCACACATTCATATCTATACATGTATACACATATATATGGAAGAGAGCTGGAGTTAGTAGTGTGTCCGTTATAGCTGCTAATACATTAAGGTTTCCCTTTACATCCTGCTTCTGCCAGATACTACAATCTAGTTTCTTTAAGCTTGTGAATAGTACTTTTGTTTCCAGAGTCACTCAAATGCTTGTAGCTGTGCTTGTTTGCTGCAGGGGAAGCTTAATTGGTTATTTCCTCAGTCAAAATTATTTCATAGCCGTTTCCTACTGTGATTAACCTCGCTTCACCTATGCAGGTGGTGACTAGTAACACAAAGATAGGCATGACTCCAGGAAGTTATCAGTATAATGTTTTCTATCATCTAAATTTCTTCTGATGATTACTAGTACTGTGTAGCCTAATTTGGGTTTGGGAACTAGAGCTTCCCTGTATGAAGGGGTTTGGATTGCAGTGCACTTATACTCACTTATACCCTTCTTCAACAAGAAGGTAATTTACTTGCTCCACTCACCTGGTTTCAATGAGCCCCGTTTTGGTGTATAGAAATGCAGATGAAGGCGAATGCACTGTTTTTGGAAACTTAAAAGAACAGTCTTTTGTTATGGGCATCAATGCTGTTTACTAGTTACTGAGAGTAAACCCTAAATCTCTGCCTCATTGACCTTTACCCTTGGGACAGATTGGTGCTGTGATGCCTTTTTGGAAAGCTCAGTAAGTACATGCTATCAGTTTTAGGGACATCCAGAGTGGATAGACTCCGAGTGCTTCTTTCTCTCCAGAGAGACAGAGGAGGGAGCTGTAGCATAAAATTGAGACATCAGGAAAGTCAGGTTGGACCCAGGAACCCACATTCAGGAGAATGAATGACAGCTGTTGGGCTGGGTGTAAAGAGGCAGCTAAAGTTACTGCAGTCTCCAGCAGCACCCCAATGTTGGAGGATGCACAGTAGCTCTGCAAAAGTTTTCACTTCCTTATCCCTGTGTTAAATCACTCCTGTGGGGGCCAAACAGTCTGGTTTCCTGCAGGTTCACTGAATTTTATTGTGTGTCAATACCTGCCTCCTTCAGTGACACGTTTCTGCACTGGTGGGAGTCACACAGCTCAACACCTCTTTTTTTCTTTTTTTCTTTTTTTTTTCCCCAAAAGTAGTAAGTGAGGAAATTGCTGCAGTTTTAGTGTTTGTCTGCCAGCTGTGGGGATCCCCACAGACACCATGAGGTTATCAAAGACTGCCAGGGGGAACGTGGTGCAAAGGGCAAAACGTTACAACAAGAGCCTTAGCACATGTTTGGAACTGTATTTGCCTTTTTACACTGTAAATAGATTTGCTCAAGAAGAAATTACTTACTGCTTGGCCTTGCTTGGCTCTTCATGTATATTGTAAAATGGCAAGTTAACCAGTGTAATTGTCATTCCTCAATATGAATATAAAAGAGCTGGGTTCCTCAAAAATTAAGAAATACAAATGCCCTTCCTTTGCCACCGTGCTTATGATAGTATTATGTCCTTTCTCTGTTTCATACCATCTGATCTCAGTTGGTTTATCCCTGGGCTTTGACTGGGAAATGTGCTCAGCCCCAGTGAGACCTCCCAGCCTACAGAGCTGGGCTGGACCAAATGCAGGTTCTTGCTGTAGCCACTCACCTGCTTGTCCATGTCAGATCTGCGCCATCTGTGCTCATTTTATGAAACCACTTAAAAATAAATTCACTGCGTTTGCTGGGATTTCAGTCCCAAACAATAAAATTAATATTAGATTCCAATTTTAATGTCAGGATTTATCAAGCAAAGTTCCTTTTGATTCAGTAGCAGTTTAGTTGAGCTAAAGAGTTTGGAGTCAGATTTAAATTCTAGCAGATGTCAAGGCAAAAAATGCTTTTGCTGCAGCAGTAAAATACAGGGAGACCTGAGATCCGTTGCTGCTGTTTTACCAGAAGGCATTCCAGCTACAATGCTGACACATACCTCCCTGATTAACCTTGCCTCTCCTACCTGCCATGCTGTGCCTGATGCTGGACTGTGCTGTGCCCATCCAAACCCAGCACCTGGGAGTGTCTTGGGGAAAGGACAAAGTAGTTTGGCTGGCATATTAACGTGTTTAATATCTGACATATTTTTCATTATTCTAGAAGGCATTATTAGTTAATAATAACCATCATTATTCATTTCACCCTTTGTAGTTGTTAAAAGCATTTCTTAAACTATTAAGAACTGTTTCTCTCATGTCCTTGGAAATGAATAAACAGTTCCCTTCATGTTTTCTTGGCAATAATGCAGGAACTATGGCCTAGATGTATTCATGAATATTGAAAATAATTTCATCTAAGTTTCCCAAATTCTCATTGTTTCTTGCTGTATTAATCTACTGAGACAGAACTGGTGAAAGGGAAAATTAAGTAAAAAAAAATAAAAAAATTAAAAAATTAGTCTTACTGACATGGTTTTTATGGAAATATTCTAAATATCTTCCTGCAATGAATACGTTGCTTCTGATAGCCTTTCTAGCACAGATGAATTGCATTTCTGATGTAATGATTCCCAGGCATGGATGAGTGCATTGATTGTGAACTTCTCACTGCTTCACCTGTGCTCTGCCCACCCCTTCGTGTGACTACTCAGATTCCCAGCACCTGGGAAATTTTTAACAGCTCCGATTTTTAAAAAGTGATCTTGTCAGAGGAATATTTCCTTTGTAATAAGTTTTGCTAGAATTTCTTCAGGACAATGAATAGTGTTGAGTTAGGGAGTCATTTAAATCCAGATATCCCATGAGCAATGAAAGTTAAGAGTGGTTTTCTTATACTACAGTAGACTTGAATCACTGCTTATTTCATGTAAAAGCATTATAAGGGAATTCCTTTTGCTAAACACTGACTTATATAATTGAAGGAGCATGGAAAAGACTGTCAGTTAAGCATAACAATAATTTTGATATATTTTTTTTTTTATGTGGCCTTACTTAAGAATATATGCAGTAGGCTGAAATAATGACTTTCTCGTATGGTAAAAACATTTTAGAGGCATAAATTTAGAGCAGTCACCTAAGTGATTGTTAGTGTCATAACTCATGAGCAATGTAGTTGTCCTATTGCCATGCCTACAAAGTGATGTTGAGTGTCCTACTGTCCTACAGTATTCATTATGCTCTCTTAGTTTATAGTCAATATTTTCATACCCTTTTAGGCCATGGCATTCCTAAAAGTGTGAGCAGAAACCTGGTACCTTGGGAATCAAATCCAATTAACTGTATGGCAGGGTAGAGTTATAAATTATTAGTGGGATAAATGCATTCAATAGACTTGTACCCAAATAATTTCCCCCAGGATGAAGTGTGATTGAATTCAGGTTCTTACTTCAGATCTGAATCAATTATTGGCACTATTGTCAGATCTTGCAGTTTTATCACAAATCTCATGATAGTCGATGTTTTTCAGTGAGCTTTTAGCTGCTAGGATCAAATGATGATACAGGATTCTTGGCTGTCATTTCATTTTGTTTAAAAGAAAAAGTTTTTGAGCCTCCTGGAGAAGAGGTTGCAGATGTGATAAAATCACACCCTGAAGACTCAAAAACTTCAAGGCAAATAATAAAAACATCTTGTAATTCATTGTCTGAATCTTAATATTTTACATCAGTCTCACAGTTTTATACTTATGGTTCTGAAGTGAACTTTACGATTCCAAGTATAAAGATGTAGACACAAAGGAGCACTGTCACCAGTTCCATATCGTTAAAAACTTTTAAAATCCTCTTGCATAATTAAATGATGACTTAGCATCCTGTAAATGCCTTTACTTTCCATAAATCTGTTCTTCTCTGTTTAGTAATCATAGTTTTGTTTTGCCTGGCTTAAAGTGGGAGGCAAAACTGCTACCAGCAGTTTCTGATACAGCTTCAGTGCTGAGGTTTTAAACAACAGTATGGAAAAGCCTGGGAATTATTTTTGTCAAGTAAGTGTTGAGATGAGGCTATAGATAGATAGCTTTGTGTGATATCTATATGTAAATAAATTCTTAGCTTCATTGTTGGGATTTTAAGCTTTTAGAATTAATGTAGATGTTTAAGACCAAGTATATGTACCTCAGAGTATTCTCTATATAACTGAAGTAAAGGTTTGTTGTGTTACTTGTTGTATTGGCTGATAATGAAGTTGCTAATTTAAGAGTGAGAAGGAACTTCACTGAATTTAGATCCATTTACAGTATATGGGTCTTACCTGAACTACAAAGGAGTTCTGTAATTGCTTCATAGCTCTCCAGGGCATGAAAAGCATGTTTTACCACCTCTAGATTTCTCAGACCTTTGTGTTGCCTTGAGTCCTACAAGACAGCAGCAAAAAACGGGAGAGGCAGTAGCATGGTTTCAGGCCATGTGCCCTGTGCTTTGTTAGCACTTGGTAGGTCAGAAGAGCTATAGAGCAAGGTGCTCAGTGCCTGCACTTCCATGTGGAGTCTGACAGGTATACCTGTCTCACAGAATCGCTGGGGCTG